>NC_060281.1:13811677-13890202 GCF_021613505.1 Equus quagga
CAATATAATACAAAGTGCAACAGTTAACCCACAGGCAAAGTCAAAGACAGACTGTTGATATTCATAATTACAACAGCCTAAGTCACATGACTCTGAGTGACGCAACCATGGGCAGAGAAACCGGTACTGTGAACCACAAACTGTGGTTGCCAACATCAGTGGTCAGGGGAAAGTGGGTGACAGCAGCTACAGAAGATGGATAATCTCTGCCATATCCATTTGACACTAAAGACAGTGTTGCTTTCGGCCCCTCTGTTTGGGCCACTGTATGGGTTTTGTACTTTTCCTCCAAACTTCCACACTCATTGTCAAGAACCAGGACCTTTCACATTCCAGGAAAGGGTTTGCCAGGACACGATGCTTTCAGGGCTAAAATTAGGAGAATGGGTTACCCTCCTAGGTGCCCACTAACCCAAGGGCTAGCTCTCCAGAGAGGGGAAGGCAGGCCCGTGGAGCCAGAGACCCTTACCTTGCTACCACTGATGGTGTGGAACTTCTCCAGAATGCTTCTCACAGGTTCCTCTTCTTTAAAGGTGATGAAAACAGAACCTTGTCTTTTGTTAGACTCTAGATCCAGTGAAAACTCGATGGCCTCAATCTGGAAACCCAGGCAAAGCTCAGGGCTAGGGCCTCCTCTGACTCAGGATCTAAAGGGAACTCATAGAAGAGAAGGCACCCGAAAGCCAGAGGCGAGGAGGAAGCAGCCCCGCTGAGGAGAGCTCCAGCCAGCCAAGGAAGGAAGGAAAAAAGCAGCCACAGGTCGCTGCTGGGGAGCATAAACCACACCCTGGGGAGACACTCACCTCCCCAAACTTGCCAAAGTACTCCCTTATCTTCTCTTCAGTGGCTCCAGGGTTCAGACCCCCCAGAAAGATTTTCTTCATAGGATCCTTCTTCATGGTTACGGCCTTTTTGAGGTTCATGCTATGGCCACCTACCTTGCGCTCCTTCTGGTCTAGGATCTGTTCCAACAGAAGAGTAGGTTGACCAACCATCCATTTGCTCAGGACCATGGGGCCTGGGGACTTTCAGTGCTAACACCAGAACGAAGGGATTTCCCAGGCTGAGGGACTTATAGCACTAAAACTAGGCCTGTGGGGTTTCCCGGGATGTGGGAAATGGGACAATTCCTTCTGAGAAGGGAATCAGGCAGACTCTGGTTCTAATTCTCACCGGCATTTCCTGGCAGCATTACCCAGGGCTAGTCCATTCTCTTTGAGCCACAAGACCCGTCCCACGCCACCCCCCTCAACAGGCACACAAAATATTTCATCCCCTCCAAACACACCACACTCTACCGAGGCCTGACTTCCTGACTTTCTCTAAACTTGAAAACTGGCTGGTTTACCTAAACACACGTAAATCGGTCCTCACTCCCTTGGAGCCTCTGTCCATGCTGTGTGCCCTTCTTCCTGTCCTGGCAGTCCCAACCTGAGACTTGCTTCCTCCAGGAATAAAGCAGCAGGGACTAACAACACAGGCTGAAGCTGGGCTGCAGGGGTTGGAATCCCCACTCTTCTACCCTCTACTCACTGTGTGACCTCTCCTAGTTACTCAGTCTTCTCTGAGCCTTAGTTTCCTCCTCTGTAAAGTGACACAAATAACGCCTACCTCACAGCATCCTGGGATGCTTTTCTAATCCTCACATGTGAAGTGTTTAGCTCAGTGCCCAAAACAGACACATAAACAAGCAATAAATGTCCACTCTCATCTTCCTGGACCACTCCAACCCCTATACTTTCGACTGCCCACTGAAATCTGTAGAGTAACAAGTACCTAAACTCTGCTTCCCACAGTGCACTTGGCCACATGCAGCTCACACAAACTGATCAAGATCACGCTGTTCTCTCAGAAATCACATCCTGTACACAAGGGCCCTTGAGGAAGTACACAGCTTACCTTCTCCACACTGGCCACATCTTTAAAGAGGATAAACCCCAAACCTCTTGATCTTCCAATGTTGGGATCCATTTTTATGGTACGGTCAACGACCTCTCTAAGTTTGGTAAAATAGTCTTTGGGGTCCTTTTTGCTGATATCCCAGCTCAGGCCACCAACGAACCATTTTCTGAAATGGTAGGGTGAGACACGTGGCAACAAGAAGCCTTACAAGGAAGCCATGAGTTAAGGAAGCGCTGGATCTCCCAAAGCTTTCACTGAAAGGATGCCAAAGCCACCATCCACAGCAAAGGTCTACACCCACCCACCCAAGTCTGTAAAACTCTACCTTTGAAAGCCAGGAATGATCTACACCTCCTCCTTACTGAGACCTCAACTCCACACTGACCCTAACAAAACTTAAGACCACAGAACCCCAGGTTTGGAGGGGGAAGGGAAGGGCAACCTCACCCAGCAGACCCTGGACACTCCTCACAACGGGAAGTTAGTTTGCTTAAAAAATTAAAATTAAAAAACCCTCTTATCAAAGCGCTATGGTCTATCCCTGTCTTCCTCTGCCCCAATGTCGCTCTCAAGGAACTTGACCTTCCTGGGGCAGAGCCTGAGGTCAGACAGTGACTCCATCCCCAGCTGGAGGGGAGGATGGAAGGAGGAAAGGCGGGGAGGATGGAGGCCTTGGCTGGGCCTAGACCTCGACCGGATGGCCCCGGTACCATGCGCCCACGATGCCCTCGGCCACCCGCTCTCTCTCCAGGCGGCTCCGGGACGGCGCCAAAGTCCACCCACCCACTCCCACCATCTGCCCAGCCCGTACCCCGCGTCCTCCTCGTTCCCACTGCGGTTCACCAGGTCAGCCTCGTCGCCGGTCTGGCTCCTAGTCGAGGGCCCCGCGGTCTCCGCCGGCGACTCGCCTTCAGGGGCGGCCTCGTGCCGGCTCTCAGCGGCGCCCGTCGTCTCCAGGGGCTGCTCGCCCTCAGCTGCCTGGGACATCCCGGGCAGACACGCTGCGGACCCCCGAGCCCTCTGCTGAGCCCGGCCCATCCCGGCTCTGCGGGCGCAGCGGGCAGAATTTATAAGGCCCAAGTTGGGGGCGGCCTCACCTCGCCCAAGGCGCATGCTCATTGGCTGAACCCGCCTGAACTCAGCCGTACGCCGGGATCCGATTGGTCTCCACGGCGCGCGCTCTCAATCCAAGGGAATTTGTCCTCTTAGAACGCAGCGGAGCCGGGGGGCTGTAGAGGGTCCCCGAGGTCCAGGGGACGACTGCCAGTCCCAGCCCGCGGAGGGGCGCTTCGACCTGGGGCGATCAGGTTCAAGGTCCGGGCCTGGCCAAGGGCTCCATCCTCCTCCCTTCCCTCTTTCCATCCTCCCCTCCAGCTGGGGTTGGAGTCACCGACCGCAGGCTCTGCCCCAGAAAGGCCAAGTTCCTTGAGAGCGACACCTGGATGCAAAGGAAGACAGAGATAGACCACAGCTCTTTGTTAAGAGGGTTTTCTTTTCTTTTCTTTTCTTTTAAGCAAACTAACTTCCAGTTGTGAGGAGTGCCCAGGGCCTGGTGAGTGAGGTTGTCCTTCCTTTCTCCCTCCTAGCCTGGGGTGCCGTGGTCTTAAGTTTTGTTAGAGTCAATGTGGTTCCCTCTGACCGCTGATGCCCCAGCCTCTTCCCCCGCGCGCTGGTCTCAGGGCTTCACCTAAGTGGAAAAGAGCCAAGGGTGAGACAAAACCAGTTCAAATCCCAAAAGCAAAACAGCCAGAAGCGAATTCAAGGAAAGCAAATATAAATAGGAGAAGTATCATTAAACAAAAGTCAATTTTTGCAAAGGCAAAGCAAACAATTGAAGTTCAAGGGGGTGAATTCAAGAAAAGATAAAACGTGAATCTAATTTCAAATTTGGGATATTTATACCGATTTCTCTTTAGACCCGGATAAGCAAAAATTCACGGTCAATTAAACGAGCTTTTCTTGACTGCCTTTCCTACGAAAAGGCGGCAGGGGGCGCTGGATGCTCTAGTTTAGTTCAGGTAGGCGCGGCGTTTTAGCCTTGTCAGAGGTATCTTCAAACATCAAATAGTTTGCTCTTAGAAACAGAGATGGTTATAAAACTTGACAGTAAATGAGGAAAACAGGGCGATGGTCTCCCTAGAAGAACGTTTGTACCTAAAAGGTAATGATTTCAGCGCTACAACCTGTTGACTAAGGAGTCCCATTTCCTGAAATATTGTGGCAGAAGATCAATTACAGGACACGAGGGAATTTCGAGGTGGCGTCTGGAAGAGAGGCAGGGCCGTGGAGAGCGAACACAGGGTACCAGCTGACTCCCGTCCCATGCCTGCCATCTGGAGCCATTTTGAACTTTTGCCCAGGACACGGGACTTTCCGTGCTAAAACAGGGACTGAGGGGTTTCCCGGGAGTGGGTACTTTCCTATAAACAACAATAACAACAACTAACATTTAATGAGTACCTACTGTGTGCCATCCACCTTCTAAGCATTTTACAGGTATCCACTTTCTTTAGTCTTCACAACAACCCTCTGAGGTGACTACCATGTCGTCCCCATTTTACAGAGAAGGAAACTGAGACAACTTGCCAAACGTCATGCAAACAGCTGAGAAGTGTCAGATGCAAGTTGAAGAGTGTGCGTACAGGCTCTGAGGTCATTCTGCCTGGGTTCAAACTGTGGCTCCATCGCATATAGTATTAATACAGGAAGGCATGTAACATTATGACTCCCACATAAGAAATGCTCAATAGCGTTTGCTGTTAATATTAGAAGACTGGGCCCTGCTCTCCAAGAGCTTAAAATCTACCTGAAGAGGTTGGTAAGATTCCTAAAGGTGCCTATTGAATGGGTGCAGGGGATGCAGAATAGACGCATGCAAGTGCTGGGAGGGGGGATCAGCTGTGAGACAGAGGGGTTAAGCCGGGGTCACAGGTTACTCAGTGGGGCACCTACTTAAAATTATGCCTGAGCATCACCACTGGAAGGCAGCCTCTGATCCCCACTGGCTTGAGCTAATCATTCCATTCTTTGTGTTTGATTATCATGTGGGTGTGTGTGTTTAAAAATATGGTCCATTTTTATTAGTCACTAAAATTCTCTTAAGGAATGGTAGGATATCTACTTTTTTAGCTGGAGGAAGCGTGTAGTAATTTATTAATTTTTTTGGAGGAAGCATTTATTAATTTCACCAATATTTATCTATTAGATGTCAAACCTTGGAACAGGACTCAGATACAGGGTGCTGAGTCAGAGACTGACTCTGGAGTGAGCGGGATAGGAAGGGATGTTACTTTAATTGAAACCTGGAGTCTGAGAGGGAGCCAGCAGGCAAGGAGTCAGGGGAACCACATTTCGGGCAGCAGGAATGGCCTGAGCGAAGGTCCGACGTGGGGAAAGGGCTCCAGGGCTTGTGAGAACCAAATGAGGTACTCAGTTGGGGCTGCAGAATTGCCAATTAGAAGCAGAATGAATTGGCTCGGCCACAAGCTGAGTTCACAAAGAGCGGGGGCTGAGTATGGTTTCCTGCTTCTGCGCCTTCTATTTAAATCATGTGGACGGTGAGGTCTCCAGATGTTGCTGCGTGGAAACTTTACATCATGGGGTGAGAGGGGATCTTTGTGCACAGCTTGGTTTTTCATTTGTTGTCCTTAACTGAGTTTAATGCTTCATGTCTGTGTACGCTTAAAGCCAGAAGAGTCTCTGTTTGGAGTGAAATGACTCCTCACTCTTCTATTTTGCTTAACGGTAAAAGAATTATGTCCTTCTCTATGGTAAGACGGATTTACATACATTCACTAGCATGCATATCTAACTTCATCTTACCCAAAAGTGATTTCTTGGAAACAAAAACCAAAAACGAATATTAAAGGTAGCTCATCTTTCCTATTCTATTAGTGTTGGTGGAGCCACGGCTGTACTTGTGATACTTGCAGTGTAAAAATCAAACAGAAAATAGACTCCGTGAGAAGAAGGACTTGATGCACAGGGTTAACCCCTGTGTCTTCTTCAGATCTCTTTGAGCAAACAGCCCTTAATGCAATAAAACAAGCATCTTTGAAGAAAAGCAGATTATCTTGTTTGATAAACCTGCTGCCTTTTCTCATTATGTTAAAGTTTCTCTGATAACACATTTTAAGTGATGCTTTTAATTTAAAAGAAAAAGTCTCAAGAGTAGGCTGAAGCTGAAAAATAGGGCAGGATAATACTTAAAATCATGCAACTGAGGGACATTCCAAAAATCCTCCCAGCAGGACCCACTGTACAGGTGAAATCGGGTCCATGTTTCATGAGAGGAAAGATTCAGTCCCTTTCTCTTTTCTTCTAACAGTTCGGTTTAAGAGGCTAATCGTTGCAGCAAGTTGAAGCGGTGCCTCCAACAAATTTCTTGGAAAGAAGGGCAGCGAATATTAAAGGAATCTGAAATTCAAGCCAGGTGTGGGCGAAGTGTTCATTGACCTTGGGCAGCCTCTGGAACACCTAGCAGTACTTGTGTGACTCACCTTCTCAGGCTAGGTTTGATACAGATTGTTGGGATGAAGACGGATAGGAAGAAATTGCATTATTTATGAAATGACTTCCCAAAAATTTTTAGTAAATTATTCCAACTAATGAAGTAGTTAATAATGTTGGCTTTTAGGCTTAAGATTTCAATTAGTAAGGCTTTGAGGCTGGGAGCCTGCCAGATAAATAAGACATGGCCAGGGCCTGTCCCTCATGTTGACTGGTTTGCTGTTAGTGCCATCCAGTCGATTCAACTCTAGCAACTCTGTGTACAGCAGAGCGGAACCCTGCCCAGTCTTTTTGAGCCATCCTCTCATCTTCCAGTGCTACAAGCAGGCAATGTGTGTTGCTGTGATGCTGAAAGCTACGGCACTGGGATTTCAGATACCAACAGGGTCACCTACAGTGGACAGGTTTCAGCAGAGCTTCCTGACTCAGACAGACTTGGAAGAAGGACCTGGCCACCCACTTCCAAAAAATAGGCCATGAAAACCCTATAAATAGCAGTAGAGCATTGTCTGATAGAGCGCCGGAAGGTGAGAGGATGGCGCAAAAAGACCGGGCAGGGTTCCGCCCTGCTGTCCCCAGGTGCGCTAGGAGTTGGAATCAAGTCAATGGCACTGACAACAAATGGTGAGTGCATGTTTAGTTTTTAAAGAAAATGGTGAACTATTTTCCAGAGTGGCTATACCATTTTACATTCCTACCAGGAAGGCCTGAGTGATCCAGTTTCTCTGTGTCTTTGCCAGCATTTGGTGTTGTCACTCTTTTATGTTTTAGCCCTTAGGATGGATGTGTAATGGTACACATTGTGGTTTCAATTTGCATGTCCCTAATGGCTAACAATGTTGAACATCTTTTCATGTGCTTATTTGCTACCATTTGGTGAAATGTCTATTTGTGTCTTTTACCCATTTTCTAGTTGAATTATTATTTTTTTTACTGTTGAGTGTTCAGAGTTCATCACGTATTCCAGATACCAGTCCTTTGTCACATTTGTGGTTTGCAAATGTTTTCTCCCACTCTGTAACTTGTCCCTTCATGCTTCCAGCAGAGCCTGTTGCAGAGCAAAAGTTTTAAATTTTGACGCAGTCCATCTTATCAGTTTTTCCTTTTATGAATCGTGCTTGACCTTATTCAAGGACTATCCAGAATTATGCACTAAACAGACATTCCGTCAAAGAAGACAGAGTCCCTCACTACAAAAACCTTTCATGTTAAAATTTCCAGGCCAAATGAAGACGTTCACTTCTGTTTTCTAGTTTAGTTGTGTGGACTTTTAAAAGATGTTTATGGTTTCAGAGATACCCCATGGACATATAGATAGGCTTAAAGCTTCCAGAGATTTCAATTGTGAGACTGCTATTGCTTATCAGATCTTGTCCTTGACATTAAAGACAAGATCCTCTCAAAGAAAGAGCTCTTTACTTGTGGGCACATGGAGTTGATGGATATAAGGATAATTTCTGGGCTGTCACACATGGGCCATACAACCTCAGCAAGTAAATAGTTCATTGTGTGAAGGAAAAAAAACTGTTGCCATGATGCGAAAAGGTCAGGAAAAGGCTCAGATGTTCCAAATGGAATTGCAACTCCTTCATTTAGATAGAATTATTATTCATGCATTTGAAAAATAGAATAGGGAAATTGAAGCACAGTCCATGGGAATTATGAATTTTGGGCAATATTTTCCCTTATTTAGAATGTAGGGGGAAGAAAACCTTTTGTACAGTTAGAGCAATGAGTTTCCAGTTACTGGAGGTTTTCAGCCAGATTCTGGACCACCATTTAGCAGGGCTGTTAGAGAGGTGAGTCAGGCACTAGAAAGGAAGGTACACTTGGTGAGCTTTAAGAGTCCATCCAATCCTGAGTGTCTCCGGCATCATGAACCTTCCCCAAGGTAACGTACAAGAGTATCCTGGAGAGGAAGAACACGGGCAAGACTGATCCCAAGAAATTTAGCCAAAGCACCAAGAAATTACCAGCCAACTGAAGGAGGGCCTTCTCTAGATTAAGTTAGATTTATGGAGCTAGAAAAGATTTGGAGGGAGGCTATCTTGCTCTTGATAAAGAGATGGAGAAACTGTATTTGTCAGATAGGCTGGACTATGATGAATAATAAACAAACTATGAAATCTCAGTGACTTAACACAAGAAAAGTTCATCACCCCCTTGTGCAAAATCCTTCATGGACGTTCCTGGTCAGGCATTCTCCTCCAAGTGATGACTCAATGATCTAGGTTCCTTCCATCTTGTTGCATGACCCTTCAATACATGGCCTCTAGGCCAATGTGGAAGGGGAAGAGGGTTCAAGAAAGGCACCTGGATACCTTAGACATCCAAGCTCTGAATGTTTTGTGCATCATTTCCACCCACATCCATTAGGCAGCATTGATCACACAGGCAAACTAACTGCAAGGGAGGCTGGGAAACAGAAGACCGGACAGATAGGTATTGGTGCACATCAGTAGTTTCTGCTGCAAGAAGCCAAGACCCAAACGGGTGCCAAGATTTCATTATGACCATTGTATTAATGTTGACAGAACTAAGGCCAGATTCCAGATAGGATGACCTATAGGTTTCCATGTGGTATGTAATGGAATTTGAAGCCTTCCATGGCCTGGTCCTGGGCATTATAGCATCCTTTTCCACCACTCCCCACCTGGTGGCTAGAGCTTCAGCTCAACAGCACTGTTTCTATTTCCCCATGCCCATTCGGCCATATATCTTTACTCATGCTGCCCCTTACTAAGGTGTGAATACCTTCTACTTCTTCCCGACCTAACTCCTCTTTGTCTATTATACTTTCAGACTTAACGGAAGCATCTGTACTTCCCGGAAGCCAAGTCCAATCTCCTGACACACCTCCCAAGATTGGGTCAGGTACCTCCTGTGCTCCCACATTATCCCATCCACATCTCTGACATCATAGGTACTAAAGGCTACGTCATTATCCGTTTATGAATCTGTCTCCCACATTAGATTGTGTACCTCTTGAAAGCAAAGGACACCGTCTTTAAAAATTTTTAAATTAACAAACAGTAAATCTGACATTTTGTTTACAGTTTATAAAGTTTAATGATTGTATATATTTATTAGAAGTGTGATTTTCCTGGTTCTTGGTATGCTGAATGATGTTGCATTATATCCCAGACGTTTTGAAGATCATATTACGAGACTCTGGGTCTTGTTCAAATCGTATGGAATGTTGACATTTTTGTTTTAGCAGGCAATCAGCCTAGTGGGTTTCAGGCTGTGAGTTCTGACCTGCCTTCTGTGGGTTGTGGTTTCAATGTCAATTCTCTTTTCAAAGCCTTGGTGGGGCTCTTCAGATCTTTCTGATGTGTATGCCACCTCGTGGCCAGTCGGGCAGCTGGGCCGTGATCTCCCATGGTGCATTTCTCAGAGCCTCAGATAGAGTCTTTATGATCAGATCCTTGCACGCACAGCTTGGAAATAAGCCCAAGTTCTCAAACGACTGGAGTAGTGCCCCCAACTCCCTCCTCTCTGAGATCTCCCTCGTGCTTTCTGGTTCCCTGAAGTGTCCCTTTTTGACCCTCATCTCCTGTGCATTTCCCATAACTGTGCCCCTGTCTGGAGGTGTTGTCACTCAGCAGAAATGAGATGGATCTCCCCACTCCCCCAGAAAACTTTTTTTTTTTGGTTTGGATATTGCAATCAATGATGCTGCGCACACAACAAGAGGGTATGAAAAGATTTATTACTCACAAGATGAAACATCCTGGAGAGAGCAGTGGGGGCTCCCAAGCTGGTCTGAAAATGGCTTGAGATCCAGGAAAAGAGACTGGCTTGATGTTTCTGGTGGCTGGGGAGTGAGGCGGGGTGAGAGTTCCTGCCTGCAACTGGAGCTCTACGATCTGAACTTCCCACTAGTTACGAAGAAGTACCCAAGCTTTCTTCCCAGCTTTGCTCAGATGTGGGGCAGAAAGTGAAGGGGGGTGGTGAGGCTCGAAAGCTATCAGCAATCAAACATCACAAATAGAATCAGAGTCTTCATTACAGGGGTCAAGTGGCAGGAAGACAGAGAGAAGAAAAGCAACAGGCATCTGTGCCACTCTCTTGGGCCACAGTTCTTCCAATCAGAGAAGAAGTTTCCACTCCCTCAGAGTTTTAGGTGGGCCCTCACAGGCTGGGTCGTGTGAGAGACTGGGGAAAAGAAAAAGAAGGAAAAGGCAAAGTGGGGCATTTTCCCCATTTTCTCTGACTGTTAAGAGACCCTTTCCCACTCCTCGTGTCAAAACTAAAGGGCTTCTCCTGCAACGTTGTGTGTTTTTGTGTCCTGGCCAATGCTCACTGCTAGGCTTGGGGCTGCCTTATGTCCAGGCCAGGGGATACCAGGAGAAACAAAGGGGCTAGGCTCACCAACAGTTCGGTGGTACTTCACATTCTGGTCTTTCTCCCAATCTATCCACTGCTATTTACCTTTCATGGTAAATACTTGCTCTGTGTATTCTGTCCAGGTTTTATAGCTGCGTTCAGTGGGAGAGACAAGGTTACTTCTTCCGTCTTACGGGGAACCAGAATCTACCTTATTTCATTTCATGTGTGCCTAGCACAGTGCTGGTACATGGAAGGGACTTACCAGATGTTCATAGAATAAACAAAGTGAATGGAAGAATGAATGAGTGAACACATCAATGTCGTATGATTTATCGACAAATAACACAGAAATACTTCTATTTCCAAAGAACAAATTTCTGATAACCATGCCATGGTCAGTTCTCTTTTGTCCCCTTCCCAGAATAGTGAGGTATACTATATAGAGGGGATCTAGCCTAAGTTAATAAAAATTTTTTCTTTTCTTCTTGAATCTTTTAAATTAGGTAAGTATTTCAAAAACCTGAAGTTGCTATGTCTCTGGAAAGGGTTTGGATTGCACAGGCCCAAATGAACTCTCTTAAATTCTGTTCCTCCCTTGTCTATCCTAGAATTAAAATAAAATAAAATGCAATTGACAAAGCACTTCCTTTAGTTGCGTATGTTTACAGTCTAGTTACCACCAAAACAGGCTGAGCTGTATGTTTGGAAAGAACACTGAGGAGCTCTGTGGCCCATTCATCTCCTTCTAAATAGTCTGCACATAAATTATTGGATCCATTTACAATCAGAATGCTTGGAGCCCCCAAGTATTTGAATAGCAGGCTCTTTTATTTCTGCCTCTTTAATCCTAAACTGCTCCGACCCCTGCCTGCCACAGGATTTAGCTGATGAGGCCAACATGAAGTAGACTCCAGCTCATCTTTTCCGTTCTTGAATTTTACTTCGACAAGGGACCATGGGAGTCAATAGGAGCTCTGTATGGGGATGGGATTCCCAGGGGAGTCAGGAAGGGACTGATGATTCATGATAGAAAACATCCCAAAGGGACTCTGCTTCCCTTTTCATTCTGTATCCGTGTGAGGAATTTTGAAAACTGATGCTGATGAGGACAAAATTCCCATCATGAGCTAAGCAGGATCCCTGACACAGAGGAAACCCGAGCTTCTGAGAACCAGGGTCCAGCTCTCTTTACATAGAGGCCACAGCAGTGGAGAAGGGCACTCTGCCAAGTAGGGTGCACGCTCTTTTAATTGTGGCAGGGACCCGTCCCCCCTTCTGAAGAACCTTTTTTCACTCTGATTCCATAAGAACAAATTAGTTATCTGCTCGCAGTTACCGAATGCCATTTCTCTCTGAGTCTGCCTTTCTCTGCTCCCTTTTTGTCCTCTCTGGGAGCTTCAGCTTTTGAATGGCTTTTTCTGTCCTGGTTTATCACCGGTTTGAATGGCATCCATAGCAGGAGTTCTCTCTCATGGCAGGTCTGGCACCAAATGGAGAAGTTAAAACCTTCCATAAGTCAAATCCACTTCCAGGGAGCTCCAGGAAACCATTCCCACGCTTTTGACACAGTGGTTTTGGTTTTATCTAAGCTGTGTATTATTGACTGCAAGCTGGAACGTATTTGGTTATATGAGAATTTTTATCGACATGAGACTAGTCTGGCCCCCACATCCTCTCCCTGCCCCCACCAGGGCAATCGCAAAGGCCCAGGAACCTGCCGCGTTACATCCTCCGGTGGGCGATTGTTCAGTCCGAGGTAACTCCGTGCGGAGGGCTCCTGCGGGGTCCTCTAAAGACTGCCGTCCTTTGGGGCACCTTCCTGCCTCCCCTTCTTTCTGGTTGCTCCCTGTGAGTGTTTGTCCTTTCACTTACAACTAGACGCAGCTAATGGGAAAGAGAAGGGGAGCATCTCTGTCGGCTCATTTTCTGCCTTTATTCCTCCGCTCCTCCCAAATGCAGAGCAAGGCATGTAGAGTCAGGGATGCATCTTCACTGCAGGAATTGAGTCCCCAAATTTGCTTTCATTTTAGAGGCTGTCCCCCTCGTAAAATCTGCACAAGAAGGTTTGTTGTAGAGAAATGAGAAGAGATAGATAGAAAGAAAAAAGAAACAGCCATAACATTCTTCCCAATAAAAAGTCCGGTTTCTCAGCCACTCCCTGCTCAGTCTTCTGAGGCTCAGCTCCTGCTAAATTTCATCCAAGCATTGTTTTTGCCCTGCATCCGGATGGTGCCCTAGCAACCAACTTTTTTCCCCCAAAACCACTTTAGCTAAGTTGTTTTAAGCGAAGTGTTCTCCCAAATCAAGTACAAAAAGAACACATGTGCATAATAGAAAAAGTATTCTAATGGACAATTTAAACAACTCTCTTATAAGGAAGCTACGCCTCCATCTGCTTCTTAGGTTGGCTTCCTCCGACCAGCCTCCTCCGTCTGGCCTCAGGTTTCTTGACCCCTGGGCCGTCTTGCTTTTGGGTAACTTTCAGAATTCCCTTCTTAGAGCCTCTGAACCGTGGTGCCTTGCCAGGCGCTACTAGTCTCTCGCAGCTGCCAGCCCTGTAAGAGGATTCCTTTTCTTGCCTGTTCTTAACTCCATGCCTCTACAAACTCCATTCCCCATTTTTTGGGCAAGTGTAGCAGATACAAACCTCAATCCACAAATTCAGGAATGCGAGCAATTTAATATTATTTTCCTGTAAGCCAACTATTTTCTACTTCAAGCCTTCATTTCATCTGCTGGCAGGAGTTGAATCTGTCGCTGTGGGATTTACACACAGACATGCACACACATATCCCTATTCTGGGTCACTGTCGGTCCATGCTGGCATCTTCTGATGCGCATCTGCTCCTAGCTGGCCCTTGGACTGTGCAGGTGTCCGCTAAGTCTTTCCTGACCCAGGGCTCCTCCAGGTCCAGCTTGCTCTCAGCTCAATTCTTTCCTACTTTGAGGTGCAAAGGATGGCCTTCCTTTCCCACACGGTGCTGGGAAAAGTGAAAACCTCTGGGGGCTGTCTATGGCCCTTCATTAAACCTCTGCTCTTCCCGGATGCAGAGGTCTCTGGGGGCTGTTTCAGGCCTGTGTGCAGGGCCAGCCCCGTCATTGGCTGGACCCAGTACAAAATGAAAAGGCACGGCTGAGCAGGGATGGGAGAAGTCAACCTCCCCTTCCCACAGGTCCACAGTGCCAGCCCACAGCAGACAGACGATCCCCGAGGGATTGCAACCTTCAAGCCGGTACACACTCCATCCTGGTCCCAGGTGGGTGAGAGACCCCACTGAGTTGCACACCTGCGGCCTGAGAACAAAAAGTGGCTGCCTTGAGTCCCACCCCAAGATGCTGTGGGGAGGGGTCAGGCTCTGACACCCCCCCACCCTGCAACCATGCCCAGGCCCAAGCCAGGCATGGAAAGAGATGGTGGAGTGTGACCCAGGGAGAGGGAAGCCGAGGCACCAGGGGACAGGGGCACTAGCAGGGGAGAAGCCAACCCAGGAGACAGCAGGAGGCAGGACTGCATGGGAGCCAAGGCTCCCAGCCCCCAGTGCACACTCCATTTTGTCCTGTCGTACTCTCCTCTGCTTTAGGAATCATAGATTCAAAGATAAAACCATTAAGAATTTCAGACAGCCACTGCAGAGCATTAAACCCCAGTGCCATTGTGCGCACAGAGCCCCATGTAACTGCACAGGCTGCACACGCGTGAAGCCGGCTCACCTGTATACCTAGATGCCCCAAAACCAGGAAATAGACTTCTTGTTTTTTGTACTACATCGTCCCTTCCTTAGTGCAATGAGAATTGAACAGTTCCAGCTGTTGCCTGGAAGAGTCAGAGGAGAAGCATGGCTAGGCGAAATTCCTGGAGTAATAGGAATTATCGAAAAGAAAAAAAAAAACACCCTGAATTCCTATTTTAAAACGGTTTTCCCCCCACACAAGCATCAGCAGATCCTAGGCCTCCTGGCCTCCTGGCTGTCGTCCTGCATCTGATTGACAAGCGGGCTCGGTAGGGGACTCCAGGGGCGCCTCCCACCATTGCCAGGCTGCACCACAAGCTCTCGCGGGATCTCTGCTGGGGAGTGGGCAGCGGAGGCGGTCTTACTTCTAGGACTAGGGCAAAGCAGTGTTGAGGTTTTATGTCACCTGGCCAGGCTCTCAGAGTTGTTTTCTTAAATCTAAACCTGATCTTCAAAGTGTGGTGCCGCCCAGACCAGCAGCATCAGTGGCACTTGGGAACTTTTTAGAAATGCAACTTCTCGGTCCCCACCCCAGACGCACTGAGGCTGAAATGCTGGGAGTGGGCTCAGCAGTCCGTTTTCACAGGCTCTGAGTGATTCTAACTTACAGTGAAGTTTGAGAAACACTGCTCTAAGCATATGTGACACAGGAGACAGTTCTCAGGATTCTCCAGTAAGTTTTCATTTGTGATCTTACAAAGTAAGTGTTGGTCCTAGTGCTCACTGGCACTTCAGAGAATCCTAAGAAGGTTCAGCAACTCCAAAGTATGTCCTCTAACGACATGCTACACTATTTGGGATTCCTACATAAGAAATGTATTCCTTTGGGATCTTTTTACTGTTCTCCTTTAAAAGGTAAAGGTTCTGTTTGATAAGTTCACATAAAAGTATCAGCGGTAGCTGCTATATTCTGCTTACTATGGCTAGGAAGGGAGAGAGAGGCGGTCATAGAAGGGGAAATAGCAGCTGAGCAAAGATAAGCATTGTTTGGGGGTGGCAGTTTTGCTTAAGGCTGGCATTTCTGGAACTCATGTAATCACTAGAGTCAAAACATTTATTTGAAATGGGCCTTATAGCTTAATTTAAAAATTAAATAAGGGAGGAGACTGAAAGAGTGAGTTCACGGGGTACGTGGTAAGTGAAACCTCAGTTCGTATGCTGCCACCAACTAGTTAAAATCTTACTTAAGTAATTTAAACTCAGTTTCTGTAGAATATGGTGATATATGATCTCCAAGACATTATATATCAATCAGGATTTGGTTGCAAGTGACAGAAAATCCAATTCAAACTGGTTTAAACTGTTCAAGAAAAAGGTAATCCATTGGCTTTTATAAATAAAAAGTCTAGCAACAGTTCTGACCTTAGAAATAGCTTGATCCGTGTTCAAAAGAGGCCACAAGAACCCAGTTGTTCTTCATTTTACACTCTGCTGCTCTGCCTGTTGGCTGCACTTTCAACTATGCGAGTTGGCAAGATGGCAGCCCCAGCTCCAGCCAACTTCTCCATGGTTCCAGTCTGGATCTGAGGGCAAACCCAGGAGCCCAGACAAACCCCCAAAATGAAACGGATTGGCTCTGATTTGCCTCCCTTGAGATATGTGCCTACCCCTGAACCAGTCACTGACCACAGGAGAACCCGATGCTCTGGATCACATGCCAAGCCCGGGTCACACACCATCCCTGGAATGGGGGGTGATGGAGAGGTACTGTCAACACCACAAAAACCACAGGACCTGAAGGTGGGGAAGGGTGGTTCCCCACAAACATTGGAGGCTGTTACTGGAAACGGGGGAAATGGATAGGGGCTGGCCAAGAAACTACACACGTCCACGACGAGGGTCTCAGGTCCAACATTCTGTAATTCTGTGAAGTCGTCCTGTGGCCCAAAGGGTTGGCGTAGAAAGTCACATTCACCAGACTGCCCTCCAGATGGAGCATGAATTGAGCTTGGAGAGGAAGGAATCTTGCTCCCATTTAGGACGACTAAACTCATACCCCTCAACAGCCTTGACGGGAAAGGCTTGCCCTCCTGGCAAACCAGTCTGGTTTCTCATTTCTCTGTGAGAACCTATATCAAACTTTCACACTCCTGCCTGGCTATACCTCTCTGCTGGCCTCCATCTCCCTGTTCACCTCTGTCTGTCTTCTATCCTCCTCTCCCCTAGCACATCTGTCTCTCTCTTTCCTTCTCCCTTCATCTCTGACCATCTCTATCTCCTATCTGATTTTCTCTGCTGCCTCTGTTTCTCTCTCCTTCCAATACTGACTGGCTCTCTCTCTCTCTGTCTCTCTCTCTCTCTGTCTCTCTCTGCTGAGCTCTCTCTGAGTTTCTGTCTCTGTTTTGCTCTCTTCTCTCCTTCTGGGTTTCTCCCTGTCTCTCTCTCATTCATTCTCTGTCTTATGTTGTCTCTTCTCTCTCTCTGTCCGTTTAAGTACCTGCCTGTCACTTTCTCTATCTGCTAATGTCATTCTTTGTGCCTCCTTCCCTTTCTCATCTGCCTCTGTCTGAAACAGACAGTTCTCACTGCTCCAGACAGGCTGCTGAAATGTTCACAAGTACTGCTTATCCCATACGTTTCTCAGCAAACAGATCAACAGTTTACGAGGACCGAGGAGAGACCTTGAAAGGAGGGAAATTTAGAGAGAAAAAGGAGGCATTGATGGGACACCTGTGGCATAGCACTGTGAATAAGGGGTTATTCAAAGGAAAAAATACACAGCACACACACGCGCGCGCACACACACACACACACATTGAAGTCTCCAGCCACCTTCAAGCAGGCCCTGAGCCTCTGCATCAGTGACAGTTGGGTTTGGTTGAAGTTTTGTTTTTCTTAGTTTAATTTTTTAAACTGAATAGCTGTTCCCTGGGTTTCTAAGCAGTTTGGATATCTGGAACTGATATACAATTTTGGCACCACTGTCTGCCAGTTTACAACAAGGGCAGCGAGTGCCCTGACTTTGCCACCCTGTGCCTTTGTGAGTCCCACCCCGTGGAGAGCTCAGCCTCTGTTTTCTTCGTGGTGGTCAGCCAGGTCCTGCTCCTCAACAGCTCAATACATCTAGTGCCCAACTCAATAAGGGCTGGCATGGGGCCCTTCTTAACGCTAATCTGCAGTTTCCAATTCAATAGAAGACGTTGCTGGGTTTTGAAAAATAGAATGTGGCATTAGAAGCTAGTATCTATCCAAAAGGCTTTGCACTCAGATTTTATTTCCGTATACACTTAAAAACTTGCTTCACATAGCGTCCCGAGGACTGGCCTTCTACTCTTCAACAGACCTAGTCTTCCTTGGCTTGTACCTTTCAAAGGTCCATTCATTGGCTTCTGCCATCACTAGCATATCCTTTAACTAGCAGGATGTAGATGACAAAAAAGGGTGTAAGGTCATAGGGCTTTTTTTTTCTTTTCAGTTTTAACACTTAACTGCTCTATAATGGTAAGCAAATCAACCTCTATGAGTCCCAACTTCCGCAGTAACAAAATAAAGTATTATTAAAATGAAGAATAACAGGTGCCTAGCACAGTGTAGTAGTTGCTGATTAAATATGCTCATTCATATAAGGGAGTCATACTCAGCTTTGGCTGCCCATTAGAATCTCCTGGGAAGCTTTTAAAAACCCTGAAGGCCAGGCTGTAGATTAGACCAATTATATAACAATTTCTGGGTCTGGGACCTGGCAGCAGCATTTCTTTAAAATCCTGCCATGCATTCCACCCCAGGTGATTCCAGTGTGCAGCCTAGCCTGATCACCACTGATTTCAGAGGAGGTTTACATTCTCTATGTGCTTGTTCTGTACTTAATGAATGGTCAAAGACCTCTTTTTTAAAAATGTGCTTGAGGACCCAGAATTTAAACTTGGACTACAGCCCTCACGAATTAATTCCCCCAATTTCCAAAGATAGCTGATTCCTATAAGCTCATCTGAAATGAAAAATGACCCAGAAGCTATTCTTTATTTGGTCATGCGGAAGTACATGTTAAACATTCAGGAAAACAACAGATGTTGAATATTTTCCAGGTGCTGAGAACTGTGCTAAACCAAAAGTCTCTATCTTCAAAAAATAATCCATCACTTCAAAAGGCACACCACAAGTAAAAAGCAATGCTTGATAAAACAAAACAGAATCAAAACTTCCTTCTCTTGGAAGTTGATGCCTTTAAGCACGTACTCTGCCAAGTTAATTTTCTGCTGAATATCAGCTCTCCTGCTGCCTGTAATGAGGGGCCTCAGAAGAGGAACAGCAGTTGGGAACAGGAAGTTTGCAATGATGTGGGAGGTTTACTGGAAAATTCTTTGCTAAGAAAATAATTTCAGTGGTCAACATTGCTAACAAAAATACATTAGGCTGACAGAAAAAAAGTGAACAAGCTTTGTACTTAGACACAGTGTTTTTAATCTAAGAAAAAATTATGTGTGTACATTCATGCATTTCTTCCTCATTTTGATGATACTCTTGACACACTTTGGAAACATGTATTTCTCTTTTCTCTTATTTTTCACTCTGTGTTGGTTGTTCCCAGTCTGGAAAAGAGATGTAACCTCAGAAAGGAGATGTGTGAAATGGGATCCAATTCAGGAGAGTCCGTCGGAGGCTCGTCTCGAGTCTTCACCCTGTAAGCCATTGCCATAAGCCGTGCTCACGTGCAGCGTCTCATGTCTGGTCCCTACATCTCCACTTTCCCTCTTCACACTCTGGGCCCCCAGTATCACAGTCTGTGCTTGAGGGAAGTTACCCCAAAGCTTGTTTTCTGCTGGCCCAGTTAACCAACACTACTCTCAAAAACATTGAATCTGGTATCCAGCATTAATGGCCCGTCCACTGGGAAAAGATTTGCAGCCAGGAAGCCAAGGTTCAAGACCTCATTTTATTCCTTACTGTCTACATGACACCAAGCAAGCATGTAACCTCTTTGAGCCTTCGTTTCCTCATTTGTAAAATGAGAAATACTAATGTCACCTACCTCGAGGAATGGTTGTAAAGATTTAGTCAACTGTAGGCTTACACCATGCTCAACAAATGTCCAATGCTATTTTGTAACACTCTGCAACTATTTTATTTTTCCTTTTTTTTTCAAGTTTGGTAACACTTCACCCTTAATATAAAAAATTTATAAATGATGATTTAAATGAACCCACCAAACATTTGCCTGCAAACTTTACCCTGCAAACCTCCCAGCACACAGCACCCCTTCTGAATAGGTGACCCCGAATATCCTAGAAAGAAAGTCAGATTTCAAAACACTTTACTTGCTTCTTTTCTCTTTTCCCAGGTAACTTATTACAGAGACCTGGCTGGGCTTCACAGTGAAGTCTGGTGGCTCTGTGGGGGGGGATAAAGGTGGAAATGAATCCTGTCTTTAACCAAAACTGAAGGAAGGGCAGAGAGTTGGCATTCGGCCACAGAGTGCTCCTTACGCCGCCCTCCCTGTCACACGCTGGGGAGCACTGTTCAGGGTTTGAGTGTCACCCCTGCAGCCTGCACTCACGTGGGTCTCCACCACTAGCTAACAGGAAAGCCAGCCCTCCACACAGGAGCCGGGTCCCAGAGCAGTGCTTCCCAGTGAGCAACAGAAAACAAACACAACTAAAACAAGAAGAAACGGCTTTCCAAGTACTTTTTCATAAAGAATAGAAACTGCAAATAATATTTTCATTGTTCACTATTAGAAAATGTTCATAACGTTCTAGGGTGATAAAACGTGAGGCTCTCTCATAGCCCTGATGACCTAGTGGTTATGGTTAAGAGCTCTCACTGCTTTGGCCGCCCGGGGTTGGGTTACCAGTCCCAGAACCACCCACCCGTCTGTCAGTTGCCATGCTGTGGTGGCCACTCACAGAGAAGAACTGGAATGACCTACAACTAGGATATGCAACCACGCACTGGGGCTTTAAGGAGGCAAAAAGAAAAAAGAGAGAGAGAGAGAAAGAGGAAGATTGGCAACAGATCTTAGCTCAGGGCAACATTTCCCTGCAAAGAAAGGAGTGAGGCTCTCTCAGCCCTCTCTCCCCCACCCACCTTGATCCACCCATAGCCACCTCACCTGTAAATAATTCAAATGGACTTGTATAAATTCCCCAAAGAATGTCTATATTTCAGAGTGGAGAAAGCAACATTCGTTATTCTTGTCTCCTACTAAGGAGTTAAGGGAAGGCTGTAACATTTCCTGCGCTCCTGACACACGTCAAGGCATTTGCACAGATAGTATTTAATCTTCTTTGTGACACTTTGAGACAAGTATTTTATGCTTATTCATGTGGAAACTGAGGGTTACAATGATTAAGAAATTTATTCAAGATCACAAAGCAAATGATTGGTAAAAACAGCATTCTAAGCCCGGCCTACCTCATTCCTCCTATTAACTCTTCTTCCAAAACATGAATGGAGAGAAGTTTAGCATAAACTATCACTGCAGTTCTCAATTGGTGAAACTGAAAAAATATTGAGCCTACTTTAAAACAGATAAATCAGGGGAAGATCCAAGATGGCGGCGTGAGTAGTCTTCTTTGTCTCTCCCTCTTCGAATCTACAACTAATTGGACATTCATCACTTAACAAAGGATATCCATATAGCATGTCAGGACACCTGAGAGACCCATGCTGCTATACATCAGAAGGCGGACGGACTTCCCTCTGGGAGGAGGTGGAGATAGGTGAAAACTCTCCAACCCCGACCCCCGAACAGCCTAGTACCTGCAAGCGGCCTTCTTCCAGCGGACGCCCCCAGAACATCGCCACACACCAAGGGCAGGAGGGAGCGCACACCAGAGGAGCAACGGTGGAAACAGGTGACCAGAGCCCTACCTAAGTCCCCTGCAATTACACCTAAGCCCAGAGGGAAGCTCCAGAATTACACACCTGAGGTGGCGGGGAAAACCCCTACCCGCCATTAGCAGAGAGGCCCTGCCCAGCATCCACAATGCCGGGAAGCTCCCGGAGAGAATCCCAAACAGCGCAGTGGCCTGCCAGCTGCCACCGCTGGCTCCACTTACCAGGCTTTCACCCAGGAAGGGCTTGGGACTACCAGAGATCTCCTGGGAAGGACTGGGGCTGGGTGGAGCTCCAGCAGCTGGCTCCGCGGCCCGGGGGGGAAACTCTAGAGTTCCATCCAGTCAGCAGGCAAAGTCTCTACCTGCCATTAGCAAAGAGGCCCCATCCAGCATCCACAATGCCGGGAGGGTCCCAAAGAGGAGAATCCCAGGCAGGGCAGCAGCTGGCCAGCTGCCACTGAACTCAAGGTCTCCAGCTATCCCCCAGACAGGGCAAGGGGCTCCCCGAGATCCTAGGCGAGAGGACTGGGGCTGGGTGGAGTTCCAGCAACCCGGTTCCGTGGCCCAGAGGGAAACTCTACAGTTTCACAGCAGCTTCAGTGATAGCCTCTGCACAGCACTAGTAGAGAGCACCCACCCGGCAACCATGAGGCTGGAAGACCCTGGGACAAAGGTCGCATAGCTAGGTGAGCTAACCACAGACTGCAGAAGATGCCCATAGCTCTGCTGTGACCCACAGTGGACAAGTGAGATTTTGTGGGCACTGACAGTGACAGAGCTGCAAATATAAGTGATCCTACCCCTGGCCACTGGGAAAGCCCATAACACTGCTGCAGACCCTAAGGAGGGAGCACATCTAGGTGGTCTGCAACAGTAGGCACCAGCAGCCTTAAGCCCCCTTGTGATGGCCCCCCACAGCTGAAGAGGGGACCCACAGGATCACTGTGACTGCAAGGAGGGGCCCAGGCCCAGTTAGCAACAGCTGATAGGGTTCCTGGTTGGTGCAGTATAAACAGCTGTCCCCCCACCACACCAGTAGAAACAAGTGGAAGCAGTAACTAAACTCTATCTCTATGCGGAGGCACAAATCTACACCATCAAGCAATATGAAAAAATATATTAAATCTCCAGAACAGAAGGAAAATGACAAACACATGGAAAACAATCCCAAAGACAATGAAATATATGACCTAAATGATGATGACTTCAAAACAGCCATCATTAAAAAACTCAGTGGGTTAAAAGAGAATTCAGATAGACAACTCAACAAGTTCAGGAGCTATGTCACAAAAGAGTTCGATACTATAAAGAAGAACCAAACAGAAATACTGGAAATGAAGAACACAATAGAGGAGATTAAGAAAAATCTAGACGCACTGAACAGTAGGGCCGATAATATGGAGGAAAGAATCAGCAATTTGGAAGATAGGAATATAGAAATGCTGCAGGCAGAGGAGGAGAGAGAACTAAGACTAAAAAGAAATGAAGAAACTCTCTGAGAATTATCTGACGCAATTAGGAGATGCAACCTAAGGATTATAGGTATACCAGAGGGAGAAGAGAGGGAGAAGGGGGCAGAAAGCCTATTCAAAGAAATAATGGCTGAGAACTTCCCAAACCTGGGGAGGGAGATGGAACTTCATGTGACAGAAGCCAATAGATCTCCAAACTTTATCAATGCAAGAAGACCAACTCCACGGCATATAGTAGTGAAGCTAGCAAAAGTCAACGACAAGGAGAGAATACTAAGGGCAGCAAGGCAGAAGAAATTAACCTACAAAGGAACCCCCATCAGGCTATCAGCAGATTTCTCAGCAGAAACTTTACAGGCTAGAAGAGAGTGTAATGATATATTCAAAAATCTGAAGGACAAAAACCTGCAGCCGAGAATTCTCTACCCAGCGAAAATATCCTTCAAATATGATGGAGAAATAAAAACTTTCCCAGATAAACAAAAATTAAGGGAGTTCATTGCCACAAAACCTCCTCTTCAAGAAATGCTCAGGAAAACCCTCATTCCTGAAAAATCAAAAAAAGGAAAGGGGCTACAAAACCAAAAGCAAAGGAGATAAGTAGAAGGATAACAACAGAGAGTAGCAGCTCTCCATCAGAACAGACTAAACCATGGGACGAGAAACAAAGGAAATTGAAGAGAACTGGAAAACAAGACATAACATGGCACCAGTAGGCCCCCACATTTCAATAATCACTCTAAATGTAAATGGATTGAACTCTGCAATCAAAAGACACAGAGTGGCAGGATGGATCAAAGAACAAGACCCAACAATATGCTGCCCCTAGGAAACACACCTCAGCCCCAAAGACAAACACAGACTCAGAGTGAAGGGATGGAAGACAATACTCCAAGCTAATAATGAACAAAAGAAAGAAGGTGTCGCTATACTAATATCAGACAAAGTCATCTTCAAAGCAAAACAGATAAAGAAAGACAAAGAGGGACAGTATATAATGATAAAAGGGACTCTCCACCAAGAAGACATAACACTTATAAATATATACACACCCAACACAGGAGCACCAAAATTTGTAAAGCAGCTCTTAACAGAACTAAAAGAAGACATCAACAACAATACAATAATAGTAGGGGACCTCAACACCCCATTAACACCAATGGATAGAACATCCAGACAGAAAATCAACAAGGAAATTATAGAATTAAATGAAAAATTAGACCAGATGGACTTAATAGATATATATAGAACACTTCATCCAAAAACAGCAGGCTGCACATTCTTCTCAAGTGCGCATGGAACATTCCCAAGAATAGACCATATTTTGGGAAACAAAGCAAGCATCAATAAATACAAGAGAGTTGAAATAATATCAAGCATCGTTTCTGATCATAATGCTATGAAACTAGAAATCAACTACAAGAATAAAGCAGAGAAAGGTGCAAAAATGTGGAGACTCAACAATATGCTACTGAACAAACAATGGATTATTGAAGAAATTAAAGAAGAAATCAAGTATTATCTGGAGACATATGAAAATGAGAACACGTCATACCAAATCATTTGGGATGCAGCAAAAGCGGTCCTAAGAGGGAAATTCATTGCAATACAGGCTCACCTCACTACAAGAAAAAGCTCACATAAGCAACCTCAAATGACACCTAACAGAATTAGAAAAAGAAGAACAAATAAAGCCCAGAGTCAGTAGAAGGAGGGAAATAATAAAAATAGGAGCAGAAATAAACGATATTGAAACAAAAAAGACAGTAGAAAGGATCAATGAAACAAAGAGTTGGTTCTTCGAAAAAATTAACAAAATCGACAAACCCTTAGCCAGACTCACCAAGAAAAGAAGAGAGAAATCTCAAATAAATAAAATTAGGAGTGAGAGAGGAGAAATTGCAACAGATACCAAAGAAATACAAGGGATCATAAGAGAATACTATGAAAAACTATATGCCAACAAATTGAACAACCTAGAAGAAATGGACAAATTCCTGGACTCTTGCAACCTCCCCAAACTGAACCAGGAAGAAATGGAGAATCTGAATAGGCCAATCACAAGTAAAGAAATAGAAACAGTAATCAAAAACCTCCCCAAAAATAAGAGTCCAGGACCAGACGGCTTCTCTGGAGAATTCTACCAAACATTCAAAGAAGATTTAATACCTATCCTTCTCAAACTATTCCAGAAAATTGAGGAAGATGGAGTACTCCCTAACACATTCTATGAAGCCAACATCACTCTGATCCCCAAACCTGACAAGGACAACACAAAGAAGGAGAACTACAGGCCGATATCACTGATGAACTAGATGCAAAAGCCCTCAACAAAATTCTGGCAAACCAAATACAGCAATACATCAAAAAGATTATACACCATGATCAAGTGGGATTTATACCAGGGACACAGGGATGGTTCAACATCTGCAAGTCAATCAATGTGATACACTACATTAACAAATTGAGAAACAAAAACCACATGATCATCTCAATAGATGCAGAGAAAGCATTCGACAAGATCCAACATCCATTTATGATAAAAACCCTCAATAAAGTGGCTATAGAAGGAAAGTACCTCAACATAATAAAGGCCATATATGACAAACCCACAGCCAACATCATACTCAATGGACAAAAACTGAAAGCCATCCTTCTGAGGACAGGAACAAGACAAGGGTGCCCACTTTCACCACTCCTATTCAACATAGTACTGGAGGTGTTGGCCAGAGCAATTCAGCAGGAAAAAGAAATAAAAGGAATCCAAACAGGCAATGAAGAAGTAAAACTCTCACTGTTTGCAGACGACATGATCTTATATATAGAAAACCCCAAAGAATCCATAGGAAAACTGTTAGAAACAATCAACAGCTACAGCAAAGTTGCAGGGTATAAAATCAACATACATAAATCAGTAGTATTTCTATACACTAACAATGAACCAACAGAAAAAGAACTCAAGAACTCAATCCCATTCACAATCACAACAAAAAGAATAAAATACCTTGGGATAAATTTAACCAAGGAAGTGAAAGATTTATACAATGAAAACTACATGACTTTCTTGAAAGAAATTGATGACGACATAAAGAGATGGAAAGACATTCCACGCACATGGTTTGGAAGAATAAACATAGTTAAAATGTCCATACTACCTAAAGCAATCTACAGATTCAATGCTATCCCAATCAGAATCCCAAGGACATTCTTTACAG
Source organism: Equus quagga (assembly GCF_021613505.1). Classification (NCBI taxonomy): domain Eukaryota; kingdom Metazoa; phylum Chordata; class Mammalia; order Perissodactyla; family Equidae; genus Equus; species Equus quagga. Next base: position 13,837,615 of record NC_060281.1, read on the forward strand.
AAATTGAACAAAGAATCCTAAAATTCATATGGGGCAGCAAAAGACCGCGAATTGCTAAAGCAATCCTGAGTAAGAAAAACAAAGCCGGAGGCATCACAATCCCCGACTTCAAAACATGCTACAAAGCTACAGTGATCAAAACAGCATGGTACTGGTACAAAAACAGGTGCACAGATCAATGCAACAGAATTGAAAGCCCAGAGATAAAACCACACATCTATGGACAGCTAATCTTCGACAAAGGAGCTGAGGGCATACAATGGAGAAAAGAATGTCTCTTCAACAAATGGTTCTGGGAAAACTGGACAGCCACATGTAAAAGAATGAAAATTGACCATTCTTTTTCACCATTCACCAAAATAAACTCAAAATGGATCAAAGACCTAAAGATTAGGCCTGAAACAATAAGTCTTCTAGGAGAGATTATAGGCAGTACACTCTTTGACATCAGTTTCAAAAGAATCTTTTTGGACACTATAACTCCTCAGGTGAGGGAAACAATAGAAAGAATAAACAAATGGGACTTCATCAGACTAAAGAGTTTCTTCAAGGCAAGGGAAAACAGGACTGAAACAAAAAAACAGCCCACTAACTGGGAAAAAATATTTACAAGCTACTTATCCGACAAAGGATTAATCTCCATAATATACAAAGAACTCACACAGCTTAACAACAAAAAAAACAAACAACCCGATCAAAAAATGGGCAGAGGACATGAACAGACATTTCTCCAAAGAAGATGTAAGTATGGCCAATAGACACATGAAAAGATGTTCATCATCACTAATCATCAGGGAAATGCAAATCAAAACTACACTAAGATATCACCTTACACCCGTTAGATTGGCAAAAATATCCAAAACCAAGAGTGACAAATGTTGGACAGGTTGTGGAGAAAAAGGAACCCTCATACACTGTTGGTGGGAATCCAAACTAGTGCAGCCACTATGGAAAACAGTATGGAGATTTCTCAAAAAGTTAAAAATAGAAATACCCTATGACCCAGCCATCCCACTACTGGGTATCTATCCTAAGAACCTGAAATCAGCAATTCCAAGAGTCCCATGCACCCCTATGTTCATCGCAGCATTATTTACAATAGCCAAGACATGGAAGCAACCTAAGTGCCCATCAACAGACGAGTGGATAAAGAAGATATGGTATATATACACAATGGAATACTACTCAGCCATAAAAAAGGACCAAATTGTTCCATTCGCATCAACATGGATGGACCTTGAGGGTATTATGTTAAGCAAAATAAGCCAGACAGAGAAAGACGAACTCTATATGACTCTACTTATAGGTGGAAGTTAACATATAGACAAGGAGAACTGATCGGTGGTTACCAGGGAAAAGGGGGGGTGGGGGGAGGGCACAAAGGGTGAAGTGGTGTACCCACAACATTACTAACAATAATGTACAACTGAAATCTCACAAGGTTGTAATCTATCATAATCTTAATAAAAAAAAAAAAGATAAATCAATGCTGATTGTTCCCTCCTAAAAAGCAATGTTGATTAGTAAGAAACCGTAAAAAATGAAGGCCTGCTGGTATTTAGAAATAACCACATTTTTTCAATAGGTGTCAATGGGTCAAATGCTGACACTCTATTGAAATCCCTGGGAAGGCTAGAAAATACTACCATTTCTCAAACCACGAGACCTGTCAAGGGGGAAAAAAGCCTTTCATTAGAAAGTGAACACACAATCATTCGTGTCTCACAAATACATGGGGATCAGTTGTGTCGTATGTCTTAAGCAATTTATTGCCAGTAACTGAAGTTAGCAAATGATTTCTCAAATATGATGGAGTGTTTATCACAGTATACTTTCTGCTTTTTTTCTATGTTTGAAAATTTACATTTACAAAAAGATTTGTTTTGTCTCTTTGTAATGTTTCCCATTTGTTTCTTTGTAATTTCTTTGTAATTTTTTTGTTGAAGTATAACTTACGTACAGTGAAATGACAGATCTTAAGTATAGTTTGATGAGTTTCAGCAATTGCATACATCTGTGTAACCCACACTCCATCACCATACGGAATACGGCCATAACTCCCCAAATATGCCTCGAGCCCCATCCCAGTCAATCCCCGCTCGCCCCCACCTCCACAGGCAACCACTGGCTTGATTTCTTCTGTCATAGATTGCTTTTGCCTACTTCAGATGTTCATGTAAACGAAGTCATACAGTGTGTACCCTTTTATATCTGACTGCTTTCACTCAATGCCATGATATTGAGGCCCATCCATGTCTTGTGTGTATCAGAAGTTGTTGTTTTTTACTGCTGAGTAGTATTCCTTTGCATGCAATATCCATTTTGTTTATTCATTCTGCTGATGGACATTTGAGTTGTTTCTAGTTTGTTGCTATTCTGGTTGTGCAGGCCAAGACTGGGAAAGGAGAAAAGAACAAGGTAAAATTTTTTGAAATCTGATTTTCTTCCTGGAGTCTTCGGTGTTGTGAATAAAGCTGCTAAGAACCTTCATGCACAAGTCTTTTCTGTGTCCTATGTTTCCATTTCTCCTGGGTAAGTACCTAAAAGTGTATTTGCTGGGTCATTGGGTAGGTGTGTGTTTAACTGTACAAGAAACTGTCAGACCAATTTTCAAAGTGGTTGCATGGTTTTACATTCCCACTAGTAATACAGGAGTGCTCTCATTGTCTCCATCCTTGCCAACATTTGGTGCTATCAGTCATGGTATCTCATGTGACTTTCATTTGCGTTTCCTTGATGACTGAGAATGTTGAGCACGTTTTTCATGTGCTTATTGGCATATTCTCATTTGTGAAGTCGTTGTGTTCCAGTCTTTTGTCCACTTTATTTCTTTTTTGACTTAAAAATCATATCATTGCAATACCCAGAGATAACCATCACGAACTTTTTGGGCTTTTTTCTATGCGTTTATATTTACACAAATATTTTCTTTACAAAAGTGCGTTCATATTGTATAAACTACTTTGTAACATTTTTTTCATTTAGCGATTGGTCGTGAACATCTTTCTCTATCAATAAAGACGCTTCTATGCCCTCTTTTTTTTGCATGAATGGTCATTGCAGTGTTATTCACAATAGCCCTAACAAGATACTTTCATCTAATGAGTGGATAAACAAAATGTAGTGTATATCTGTACAGTGCACCACAACTCAGCGATAGAAAGGAACAAACTACAGATAAATGCAACAGGCATGCCAAACCATTGTGCTGAGTGATAAAAGCCAGACCTCAAAGGGTAAATACAAACTATAGTGAAAATGCAAATATAATGACAAAAAACCCCTTGGGGTTGAGGGGTGGACTGGCAAGAGGCAAGGTGAAACTTTTGAGGGTAGTGCCAATGTTCACTATATTGATTGTGGTCATAGTTTCACTGGTATATCCTTGGGTCAGAACTCATCAAACTGCACATTTTAAGTGGATGCATATTGCAGGCAAATCGTAACTCAATAAAATTGACTTCAACAAAAAGCATTGTTGAGAAGATGCAATCTTGGATAGAAGCTGGGCGCTGCAGGAAGTGGGGTGAGCAGGGCCAACGCAATTAGAGAAAAGAGAAGAATTAAGTAGTAAGAAGCCTGGAAGGATAGGAAGTTGAGATAAGAAAGTAGAGTTTAGATCTCAGAAAAAAATAGTTTTAAGTTGAATTAGGGCTCTTAGTTAAACCACATTAGGCTAAAAGGGTGATTCGCTGCCTCCTAGCTTGCAGAGAAAGGTTGAACAACTGGAATTAGAGACTCAGGTAAAGCCAGGACTCTCCCTAGCTGCGTGATCTCTGACATCACCCTTCTAGGGGAGCGGTGGTCAGGGTGCCTCATTATAGCCTCACGAGGGTGGAGGTCTGAGATCTGTATTTGGCCTTTGGTGGCAAGGATGGGGATGGGGAAGGGTGAGATGGGGTTGCAGTTTTTTCTGTGGTGTTTGGCTGGGGTAGAGTAGTTATTGTCTAACAGTTTTCTGTCTTCCTAGACTGTCCCCTTTGGGTCCTTTGGCTAGTGCCAGCAGGCTTTTCTGAGAGCGTGTGTGTCTGCCCATTGGCATTTACAGCTTGCTGGCTTCTCCAGCATCCAGTCTGGGATATACCAGGCAAAAAGAAAACCTAGGGAACTCAGCCCCTGTTCCTCAGCTCCTGAGGTCCACAGCTGGTCTGCCTTCTCCCCACCTCTTGGAGTCTTCTTATCTTTGCTTTATATAGACTTCCAGAGTTTATAGCTGAACTTAGCAGGAGGAGGAAGAAAAAAGTAAGTCTGCTCCATCTTTCTGGAAGCAGAAATCTTCTTAACTGCTTTGTAAAAATTGGTTTATCTTTTTATTACTGAGTCATAGGAGTTGTTCATATATTCTGAATACTAATATTTTGTCAGATACATATGTTGTGAATATTTTCTCCCAAATATAGCGTGCTTATTCAACATCTTAACAGTGTCTTTTGATGAAAGAAGTTTTAAATTTCGATTGAGTCCATTTTATCAATTCATTTCTTTTATGATTACTGCTTTGTGGGTCCTGACAAAAAAAATTTACCTCCTTCTAAGTTGCAAAACTAACCCCTTGTGTTTTTTTCTAGAAGCTTTATGGTTTCTGCTTCTACATTAAAAGCTACGAACTAACTCAAATTATTTTTGTATTTGGTGTGAGGTATGAGTTGCAATTGGTTTTTTTTCTGCACAGATACCCAGTTGTTTCAGCACCATTTGAAGGAAGTCTTTCCTTTCACCATTGAGTTTCTTTGGTACCTTAGTCAAAAATCAACATGTGAGTCTACTCTTATACTATCTTCTAATCCAGTGATTTATCTGTTTGTCTTTATGCTAATACCACACTGTCTTGGTTACTGTGGCATTATAGCAATCTTTTTTTTTTTTTTTTGAGGAAGATTAGCCCTGAGCTAACCGCTGCCAATCCTCCTCTTTTTTCTGAGGAAGACTGGCCCTGAGCTAACATCTGTGCCCAGCTTCCTCTACTTTATATGTGGGACGCACCTGGGATCCAAACTGGTGAACTCCAGGCTGCTGAGAAGTGAAACGTGCACAATTAATGGCTGCATCACTGGGCTGGCCACTTTAGTGTTTTTCCAAATGATATTATTTTAAGTTTAACTTTTCAAGTGTTCATTTGCTAAAATTTAGAAATACAACTGAGTTTTGTACATTGACCTTATATCTTGAAACCTTCCTAAATTCACTTAATAGCTCTAGTAGCTTTTGTTAGGTTGTTTAAGATTTTCTATGTGCATAATCATGTCATCTGCAAATAAGGACAGTTTACTCCTTCCTTTACAGGTTTATGCCTTCTATTTCTTTTTTCTTGTCTTATCACACTGTTGAAGACCTCTGGTAAAAGTATCTAAGCCCTCTACTAGGAGTGCTGCGAGTGGACATACTTGCCCTGATCTTGATCTTAGGGAGAAAGCATTTTAATCTTTCACCATTAAGTATGTTGCTAGCTGTAGATGTCCTTTATCAGACTGAAGAAGTTTCCTTTTATTCTGTGTTTGCTGAGAGGTTTTACACTAATGAATGTTGAATTTCATCAAATGCCTTTCCTGCATCTTTGAAGACGATCATACGGTTTTTCTTTTTATTCTGTTAAATTGCATCAATTTGTATTCAAATGTTAAAGTAACATTGCATTCCTGGAATAAACCCCATTTGATTGTGGTAATGATTCTTTTTCTATGTTGCTGGGTTCCACTTGCTAAAATTTTGTTAAGGCCTTTTCATCGATGTTCATGACAATATTAATCAGTAGTTTTCCTTTTCATAACGTCTTTTTCTGGTTCTGATATTAGAGTAACCCTGGTCTCATAAAACAAGTTTGTAAGTGTCCCCTTCCACAATTTTCTAAAAAGATTTATGGAGGATTAGTATTATTTCTTCTACATGTTCGAGATAATTCATCAGTGAAGTCTTTTTTGTGTGTATGTAACTTACCTTCTTTGTTTCCCTTCTTTCAGGAATTACAGTCCACCCTGACTGTTGTCCAGTGCCTGAAAACAGCTATTTTATGTATTTTACCTAGTTTTGTGTTTTTTTTATAGCAGGAAGGCTGTGTGGTACCACTTACTCCATCATGGCTTGGACAGAAGTATCTAGTGGGAAATTTGTTTAAATTGATGTTATTATTAGGGTAATTCTAAGTTCAATAGATTCAGTATTACCCCAATATTCAACCTACCTCGACAGATTGTACTAGTCGTGTTTCTACTGAATCTACCCCAAAAGGAAATATTAATATAATTAGCATAATTCAATATTAGCAAAAATGAATACAATGAACAGCAGTCTAGATTCAATAATTAATAACATTACTTTTCCTCACTTCAGTTTACGCCTTCTTATATGAAATGCAAAGTGGTAAAGCTATCAGTGGAGTTATCTTGCATGACTCTGACATACTCCAGGAGCATGTTTTGCATTTCATCCATTACGCTCATTAATAGGAGATTAAAAATTTGAAAGCTGTTATTTAGAGATTTACATGTTTCAGAAAGGTTATTGCTTAAAATGCAAAACTTTAATAAAAAAATGCATAAACGATTCTGATATCTTAGCAAAAACGAGGTGCTTCCCAGTAGGGTATACAAGAAGTTTGCCATTACATCTGTCTTTCTTGCATGGCTTTGTTCCTGCTGCTTCTCATCATGGGATCAGACGGTGTAGAAAACAATCATTTTCCAAAATGATACATAATATCCAGGTTAAGTGGGGGAATTATTGGGCTCACATCTCTGCATAACGAACCATGCTGGAAACCTAATACTTTGCTTATTGGGCCTGCTCTCGGCTTAAATGTGCTTTCTTAGACAAATAATCAAATTACTTCAACTTCCTTTTTGTAATTAAGTAGGAATATTAAACAAATAATAAAGTAAAATTAAAAACCTTTAGGTAGTTGTGGTTTTTGCCTTCCCTTAGGGTAGGTGAAATAGTTTAGTCTATGCTCGCTTAAAGCACTCGCAACCTACACTTTGGACCACCCAAGATCTGAACGCTGCATCCCATTCTTGGGTCCAAAGGGAGAAATCCTCAGACATAGGAGTTATCATGGTTATTCCAGTGTGAACTTTGAAGGAGTAGATTTAAAAAAAACAAAAGAAACTCTGGAATTACAGACTGTTATATTGACACTGTAATTAAGGGTAATGTTACATCCTTTGAAATATCTTATATATTCTGGATACTAGAGTAGAAATTTATTGATATATGATATCTGATATATGATTTACAGATATATAATTTACAAATATTTCCTCCCATTCTGTGCATCGTCTTTTCCCTTTCTTATAATGCTCTTTGGTGCACAAAAGTTTTTAATTTTAATGAAGTCCAATTTATCCATTTTTTCCTTATTGCTTATGCTTTTGGTATCAAATCTAAGAAAGCATTACTTGTTCCAATGGCATGAAAATTTACACCTATGTTTTCTTCTACAGTTTTATAGTTTGGCCTCTTGCATTTATCTCTTTGATGTACTTAGGTTAATTTTTGCATATGGAATGAAGTAGGAGCCCAATAGCGTTCTTTTGCATGTGGATATCCAGTTGTCTTATAGTTTTTCTGATTCCTCTTCTGATCACCAACTATGATTCTGCACCCAATTCTAATGTACGGATATTTTCCCCACACCTGCAAGCAATTCTCTGACACCAACTGGGTGTCCTACAATTCAACTCAATCCTGACACTATCCACCTGGAGACAGCATCAGATGCCACGGGTTAAAAGCTCAGTCACACATGACTGCCCCATCCCACACTTCAGACGCCAATAACAAGTTATCATCTGGGCTCAGGCTATAGATCAGAGGTTCTTATGATCTTCTCCTTGTGTTCTATGAATTTGCCAGAGTGGCTCACAGAACTCTGGAAAATATTTGCTTACTAGGCTACTCATTTGCTAAAAAGGAAATAACTCAGGCACAACCAGATGGAGATACCCAGAGCAAGGTATTTGGGAAGCGGTGTGGAGCTTCCATGCTCTGAGCGTGCCACTGTCCCCGCTCTCTGAACCCCTTTCTGTTGGGTTTTTATGGAGGCTTCATTGCTTAGGCATGATTGATTGAATCATTGGTTATTGGCAATTGATTCAACCTCCATCCCCTCTCCTCTTCCTGGAGGTCAAGGAGGTGGGACTGAAAGTTCCAACCCTCAAATCACAGGGTAGGTTCTCCTGGCAACCAGCCCCTATGTTTAGGTGCTTAACAAAAGTCACTCCATTAACATAACAAAAGACACCTTTATGGTTCTCGTTACTTAGGAAATTCCAAGATGTCTCAGGAATTCTATGCCAGAAATGGGGACAAAGGCCAAATATATATATTTCTTATTATAAATCACAATATCACACATCCTAACACCATTTTTTGAAAAGACTATTCTTTCCCTACTAAATGTTTTGGCACCCTTTTCAAAAATCAGTTGACAGTAGACACATGGGTTTATTTCTGGTCTCTCGGTTCTATTCCATTGATCTATATGTCCAACCGTATGCCATTACCAAAGAAACAGTCTTGATTACTGCAGCTTTGCACTAAGTTTGAAATCGAGAAATGTGCGTCCCACCACTTGTTGCTTACAATTCTGGGTCCCCTGCATTTCCATGTGAATTTTAGGATCAGCTTGTCAATTTCTACAACATAGTGTCAGTGCAAATAATCCATGATCAATCTATAAATGAAAAGTGGGGTGAGTTTATTATGAGCCAGGTTTGAGGACTATAGCCTGGCACCTTCCTTCGCCAAGGAAGGAAGGGCACCAAAGAAGTGGAGAGTACAGAGTGGTTATATACCATCTTGGAACAAAGAGCATACATCACATATGGTAGGAATGTCCCTTTTACAGTAGTCACGAAATTGCTTTGCTGAAAGAGCATGTGAGTGGTCACAAGGTGAGCACAGCAGGTTGGTAATTAATCCTTAGTTTTTAGGAAGAGATGTTTATCTTTAAAGGAATGTCAATATGGGAGAAGACACATCCTTATTTTAAGGGCATCATTCTTGTCTTTGGGATATCATAAATGTTTAAAGCAGAAGTACAATGCATGCTCAACAGGCCACGTCAGGCCCTTTTGGAAAAATAAGGTCAGGCCAGATTAGCTTTAAATTAAATGGCTTCCTCATTTACTCCAATATATCCTATTGCTCATCATTTATTCACCAATAGGCAGCCTGGATTTTGAGAGGAATCATGTTAACTCTGTGCATAAATTTGAAAAGTATTGCCATCTTAACAATATTGAGCCTTTCAATCCATTAACATATGCTTTCATTTATTTAGATCTTTAATTTTTTTCAGTAATGTTTTACAGTTTTTAGTGTAGCACTCTTGCAGCATTGATTTTTTTTAAAGCTTTTCAGATAATTATACTATGCAGTCAGCATTGAGGATCATTGCTTAATATCCTAAAGATTGCCCCCCAAATCACAAATCTTAGACTACCTGTCCATGTGTGGCCCTGCTAGGGACAGGGGAGTGGGGTTTACCTTGACCAGGATGAATCACTTCTGAGAGATGTCCATTTCATGACATTTGATAAGACAAATCTGGTAGTAAAATTTAATTACACCCTACAGAGAATCCTAGAGCTGCAAAATCTTGAGATGCCTGAGAATTAATCTGTGCTTACTCAAAGGGGTGAGACTATCCTATTTTAGTGCCTGCTGAGACCAAATGTTCTTTGAAAAGCCTCCATCAATAACACATTCTCATGATAACTAACTCTCTCCCCTGAAAGTATCCTCACCCACTACCTCTGCTTTCCTATTTACAACTAGATTCTTAACCCTCTGGGCTGTCCAACCCATCTGTAGCAAAATTATGATATGTCTAAATTCTGATTATTACAACTTAAGGCCATTTCTCAGTGGATCTGAAGAACATCTGTTCACGATTCCTAGTACAAAGACTAGGAAGCCTTTGTTGTTTGTTTGAGTGGGCTTGGTTTAGCTTGTTTTTTTCCTTTTGGATCTTGATTGTTGTCCTTCTGACACGCTGCCTTCTAGGCTTGACAAAATCACTATGAGATCTAAAGGGAATGAAATAACCTCTCACTTGACTACTATGTTTTATGATCCCATCAATGGCTAAGTAGCTGCAGGTGTTGACTTAGGATGCTATCCTGACAGATGGTCCGTCTGTCTCTGTGTGAGGACACCCTGGAATCAACTCGACACATTGACCCACTTGTGGCAGTAGTCTCTTCCTGATTCCACGTCTCTCGTTCCCACCTCTAGAGCTCAGGGTCTCTCTAGGTCCTTGGCATCATCTGCACCTCTGATATTTTAGTCCACATGAACAATCTGTATTTCTGGAATATCGATGGAGAAATGATCCCCTTGGATGGAACTGAAATATAGGTCCAAAGTTCCCATCTTTTCCCTATTGCAACATGAAAGATGAATGATGTTCACACAATGCTACTCTTTCATAATCTATCGAGGTATTTTTAAAATCTGCAAATATTCTATAGAAAAGGTGAGAAAGTAGTACTACAGAACTTTTTTGTGATTTGATATTAATAAAAATATGTTATCTATCAGATAAATCAGTCATTTGGAATTTCAAAAATTATAATACAATGTGGAAAAATACAGGGTTTGTCTAATTTTTAAACTTTATCTAAAATGAAAGATGAGTTACCTTTTGGCACATTTCTCCATAGGTATATTAACAGGGCTAGGAAGTATTACAATGGAAAAATAAGCTTAGATAAAACTTGTTTTAATGTGCCATCTGTTGAATTTTTTTAAAATTAGCGTTAATATAAGTAATATTAATGCTCATTTCATTCACATCATTGCTTTGGCTCAGTAATAATATGTATTATATATAATTAATAGAAATATTCATAGCACCATTCTTGTTTATAAATGACTCATGCATACTTTATTTTTTCTTTGTATTCTATTATACATCTATCCATGTTTCTAATTTAAAAGAAAATGAGAAATTTTCTCATGAGAAAATTAAAAAACAATTCATTACAATGATTTACAATTTTCTTAATTATTAATAGTACCTCAGCAATGAGGGCTAATTTGGGGCTTTGGAGAAAATGGGGCAAGCTGCATAACTGTCTTCTCCAGTGAAAAAAGCACACCACCAACATCAAAGGCACGATCCATGAAAGAAATAATTGATAAGCTGGACTTCATTAAAATTAAAAACCTCTCTGCAAAAGACAATGTCAAGAAAACAAGAAGACAAGCCACAGACTGGGAGAAAATATTTGCAAAGACAGATCTGATGAAGGACTGTTACACAAAATATACAAAGAACTCTTAAAACTCAATAAAAAGAAAACAACTTGATGAAAAAATGGACCAAAGACCTTAACAGACACCTCATCAAAGAAGACAGGAAGATGGAAAATAACCATATGAAAAGATATTCCACATTATATGTCATCAGGGAGATACAAATTAAAACAATGAGATACCACTACACATCTATCAGAATGGCCAATATCCAGAACACCAACACCACCAAATCCTGGCGAGGATGTGGAGAAATTGGAACTCTCATTCATTGCTGTTGGGAGGGCAAAATGGTACAACCCCTTTGGAAGACAGTTCGGCAGTTTCTGGGAAAACTAAACATACTCTTATCGTAGGATCCAGCAGTTATGCTCCTTGGTATTTACCCAAAGGAACTGAAAACTTCTGTCCACCAAACCTGCACAAGGATGTTTTTGGTAGCTTTATTCATAATTTTCAAAACTTGGAAGCAACCAAGATGTCCCTCAGTAGATGAATGGATTGATAAACTGTGGTATATCCAGACAATGGAATATTATTCATCACTAAAAAGAAATGAACTATCAAGTTATGAAAAGACATGAAGGAAGCTTAAATGCATGTTGCTGAGTGAAAGAAGAAAATCTGAAAAGCCTACCTACTGTATGATTCTAACTCTATGACATTCTGGAAAAGGCAAAACTATGGAGACAGTAAAAAGATCAGTGGCCGCCAAGAGTTGGAGGCTGGAGGGAGGTATGAATAGGCAGAGTACAGAGGATTTTTAGGGAAGTGAAAATTCCTTGTATGATACTAAAACGATGAATTACGTGTCATTATTACACATTTGTCTAAATCCATAGAATGTACCCCACCGAGAGTGAAGCCTTATGTAAACTATGGACTTTGGGTGACTATGATGTGTCAATGTAGGTTCATCAATTGTAACAAATGTATCACTCTGATGGAGCATGTTGATAATGGGGGAGACTATGCATTTTGGGGGGCAGGAAGTATACGAGAAATCTCTGTACTTTCCTCTTAATTTTGCTGTGAACCCAAATCTGCTTTAAAAAGTAGTCTTTAAAATTAAAAAACAAAATTTTACAGCACATCACCAATGTAAGAACTGAGAGTGAATCAGTTCTGCTTTTTAAAACTCCAAAACTGAGGCCGGCTCCATGGCTGAGTAGTTGGGTTCGCGCGCTCCACTTTGGCGGCCCGGGGTTTTGCCAGTTCAGATCCTGGGCGCAGACATGGCGCCGCTCATCAGGCCACACTGGGGCAGCATCCCACATGCTACAGCTAGAAGGACTCACATCTAAAAATATACAACTATGTACCGGGGGGCTTTGGGGAGAAAAAGGAAAAATAAAATCTTTAAATATCCAAAACTGCTATAGTATTTCACTATTATCAGTAAAACATTAATTACAACATGTTTCACCATTAATTAAAGCTGAGATCCTCTGGTCTAGACTGATGGTCTCCAATTTATTTATTTTTTTGCATATACTCCTACCATTAAAAAAAAAATGAGCATGAACTCCCAATATATGTATGTATATTTATTTTTCAATTATATACGTGTACCACAGGGCAGATATATTCCATACACAGAGAGAACAGAGCTTTTCAAAAGGCGACATGAAAATAAATGTAAATTAAAACCCTAACATCTTCTTGTTCTATCTGTATGGATTAGGTTATTCAGACCCTGACAAATTTATTTTTCCCTCCAACTTACAGCAGAAATAAGGCAGGGTGTTATTTAAGGGTCCACCAGGGAGAGATTTTGGCCTCAAACTTTGCTCTTCTGTATAGAACCTTAAGAGTACTAAAGAGCAGGGGAGGCTTATGCGTGTCATCTGTGTTATGTGGGTGTTAGGAGGATTTTGGTTTCCCTCCAGAAGCTTCCAGATTGGATTGAGTTTGACCTCTCCTGTGAACTCTTGAAAGAGGAAAATGAGTCATTCCAGAGCTTTGGGCTTTTTCTTTTATTTCCTCATTTCTTCGCCTTTAAGGACTAGTACACAATTTTATGCAGCTTTCATGGTCCTTCCCTTTTGCGAAAACATTGAAATGACGAGCCTTTGTTAATTGTCTACAACACAAGGCGGGCCGTGAGATTCTTCATAGATGTATCCATTTGACTTCTGATCTGTTCTGGGCTTTGTTGTTTTCATTATTTGCCTCCAGTGTAAATTGTAGGGAAGTTGCAGTCAACCATGGGAAGGCCTTTATTGCACCCTCAAAGGAACCGGACCAATGACAATTCATTTATTTTCCTTGCTTGCTTTTTAAAATAAGGTTTACTTACGAGTATAAAAGAAATATATGTGATTATAAAACATTGTGGAAAATACAAAAAGCAAAGGAAAAAAATTAAAATGTCCTGTATTCCTAATAACTAGAGATAATACCAAGCTAATCTTTTTTTCCTGTGAAAGTAATATTTTTCAAAGTTAAGATCATAATGAATTTCTCATTTTATTTTATCAATAAGGATAACTTATTGATTAATACCTAGCCATTAGGAGTATTTTTTCATGTCGTGAGTTTTTCAAAAACCTAATTTTTAGTGCCTACAAACTATTTCCTCAAGTGGATATATTATAATCTAACCATTCCCTAATAATGGATACTTAGGCTGTTTCTGGTTTTTTTGTGTGTGCTTTATTTTTTTCCGACTTTATCGAGGAATAATTGAGAAATATAATTGCATATGTTTAAAGCATGCAACGTGATGATTTGATATGTATATACATTTTGGAATGATTATCAAGATCAAAATAATGAACACATTCATCACCTCACATAGTTGACTCTTTTCTTCTTTTTTGTGATGAGAATCCTTCAGACCTACTCTCGATAACCTTCAAGTACGCAATACCGTGTTATTAGCCATAGTCACCATGCTGTACCTTAAGTCCTCAGAACTTCTTCTTCTTTAACTGAAAGTCCGTATCCTTTGACATACATTTCCTCAATTTCCAATTTTTTGCTATCATTTTTGCAGTGGTAAGCATCCTTATGTTTTATTACATCTCATATTATTTGCTCAGGATGGATTCCAAGGATCTCAATTCCTTCCTTAGTAAAGAATTTAAACATTATCAATACTTTTGATAGTATTATAAAATTGCTTTATACAAAGCACCCACTAATTACACTCCTATTAATGATGTATGGAAGTGCCTGTCACAAAACATAATTGCAAGTACTGAGTATTATCTCTAAAACATTCTCGGGGCTGGCCCCGTGGCCGAGTGGTTAAGTTCGCGCGCTCTGCTGCAGGCGTCCCAGTGTTTCATTGGTTTGAATCCTGGGCGCGGACATGGCACTGCTCATCAAACCACGCTGAGGCAGCGTCCCACATGCCACAACTAGAAGGACCCACAATGAAGAATATACAACGATGTACTGGGGGGCTTTGGGGAGAAAAAGGAAAAAAAATAAATTCTTTAAAACATTCTGGAGAGGGGTTGACTGGGAAGGGGCGTGAGAGAGTCTTCTGTAGTTTTGAAAGCGTTCTGTGTCTTGATTTGTGTGGTTGCACTGTGTGGGTGTGTGTGTGCATGTGAGTCAAAATTCATTGAATATTACATTTAAGATTATTGTCTTTTACTGTGTATTATTTCTCAATATAATTTTTCTACAATTTTTCTACATTGTATTTATGTTCTATACTTGCCACTTTGATAGACGGGAGTAGTATACCTATGTTTTTTCATCTTACCATGTGGATCATTATGCCTGAAAGAGGGATCACCAAATTTCTTTGTTTGACCATCAATAGTTTTTCTCAACAATTGGAATTTTCCACCTTAGTCACTGAGTGAGAGCCTTAATTGATTTGAATCCACATTAAATCTCCTACGTGGATGCTACTTTTTGAAAGTTGGAATTCATTATCTTTTTTCATTGTATTCACTGCTTTGTTCAAATGTTGTTTTGTTACATCCTCCAGACAACTACTATAGAGTAATTGTCAAGAGTATGAAAGCTTTGAAATTCTCGGTACAATATCAGGGTTTTGAGTATGTAGAATAGAACATCTCAACCTTGAATACATGTACAAGTCTACTTGGGCTTCTTCTGTTTTCTCTTATAAAAGATACATAGCATAAAATTTACCATCTTAATCATTTTTAAGCATCAGTTCAGTAGTGTTAAGTATATTCACATTGTTGTACAGCAGATCTCTAGAACTTTTTAGTTTTGCAAAACTAAAACTCTATACTCATTGAACAACCACTCCCCATTTTCCCTTCCCCCCAGCTTCTGGCAACCACCATTCTACCACATTCTGTGAGTTTGACTCTACCAGATACTTAACATAAGTGGAATAATACAGTGTTTCTGTATTTGTCTTTTTGTGACTGGCTTATTTCACCTAGCAATAATGTCCTCAAGATTCATCTATATTGAGCATGTGACAGGATTCCCTTTTCTAAGGCTGAATAATATTCCATTGTATGTATATACCGCATTTTTTTATCCATTCATCTGTCGATGAACACTTGAGTTGCTTCCACATTTTGGCTATTGTGAATAAGGCCGTAATGCACATGAGTGTACAAATATCTCTTTAAGATCCTCCTTTTAATTCTTTTGGATATATAATCAGAAATGGGATTTCTGGATCATATGGTAATACTATTTTTAATTTTTTGAGGAAGCTGCACACTATTTTCCATAGCAGCTGCACCATTTCACATTCTACCAACAGTGTGCAAAGCTTCCAATTTTGCCACATCCTCACCAACATCTGTTATTTTCTGATTTTTTTGATAGTGGCCATCCTCATAAGGGTAAGGTGTGGTTTTTTTTTTTTTTTAAAGATTTTATTTTTTCCTTTTTCTCCCCAAAGCCCCCCAGTACATAGTTGTGTATTCTTCGTTGTGGGTTCTTCTAGTTGTGGCATGTGGGACACTGCCTCAGCGTGGTCTGATGAGCAGTGCCATGTCCACGCCCAGGATTCGAACTAACGAAACACTGGGCCGCCTGCAGTGGAGCGCGTGAACTTAACCACTCGGCCACGGGGCCAGCCCCAAGGTGTGGTTTTAAGTTGCATTTCTCTAACGATTAGTGATGTTGAGCATCTTTTCATATACTGGTTGGCCATTTGTGTATCTTCTTTGGAGGAATGTCTATTCAAGTTCTTTGCCTATTTTTTAATTGGGTTGTTTTTTGTTGTTGAGTTGTAGAAACTCTTTATTTATTCTGGATATCAGTTTCTTTTCAGATATATGATTTGCTAATATTTTCTCCCATTCCATAGGTTGCTTTTTCATTCTGTGGATTTTTTCCTTTGGTGTGCAGAAGCTTTTAAGTTTGATGTTGTCCCATTTATTCACTTTTGCTTTTGTTGCCTGTGCTTTTGGTGTTGTGTCCAGGAAATCACTGCCAAATCAAATGTCATTAAGGTTTTCCCCTATTTTTCCTTCTAGGAGTTTTATAGTTTTAGGTCTTCCATTTACGTCTTTGATCCACTTTGTGTTGATTTTTGTATATGGTGTAAAGCAAGGATCCAACTTCATTATTTTGCATGTGGATATCCAGTTTCCCCAACACCTTTTGTTGAAAGGACTATCCTTTCCTCTTTGAATGATCTTGGCACACTTGTCAAAAATCCTTTGACTATGTATGTGAGTGTTTCTTTCTGGGCTTTCTGTTCAATTCCATTGGCCTACATGTCAATCTTTCTGCCAGTACCACGCTGTTTTGATTACTGTAGCTTTGTAATAAGTTTTAAAATCATGAAATATGAGACCTTCAACTTTGTTCTTTTTTTTTCAAATTTGCTTTGGCTATTGGGAGCCCCTTGAGATTCCATATGAATTTTAGGATGGATTTTTCCATTTCTACTACACCATCAAGATTTTGGTAGGAATTGCACTAAATCTGTATATTGCGTTGGATAGTACTGATGTGGTAACAATATTGTCTTCCAATTCATGAACACAGATGTCTTTCCAAGCTTTCTCTCTCTTATGAATAGTTTTTCACATCCTTTGCCTTTTCTAGGTAGTATTACTATCTTTCATTTTCAAAGTTTATAAACTCTTTATATATTAAGAATACTAACCTTTTGTCATATAGTGGCAAATATATTTTCCCCCAGCAATATGCCATCATTTTATAGACTATTTTTGGACTATAAATGAGGTCAAATCCTTTTTTAAACATATTGGACAATTCTATTTCCTTTCTTGCAAATTATCTGCTCATATCTTTTTTGTTTTTAGACTAGGGATTAGCATTTTTTATAATAGATCTGAAAGCGTTAATTTTACCTTGTAGTAGACTCCTATTGGCTTATCTGCCTAACACTCCTCCTTAGGAATCGCCTTCCCCTCTACCCATATGGTTGCAGCAGGAAAGCCATGGTTTCACAGTGAATTTCTGACTTCCATCTCCACCCTGGCCTCAGTCAATTGGTCCCAGGAGAAATGTCGGTCCAAACTGAGTTATTTGCAACCTTCCCCAAGGATTTAGAATAGAACCAAGAGTCAGGTCATCCTCTCTCCAAGTAGCTGGCCAAGTTATAGTAAAATTAGGGTGCTTCTGGGGCCGTTTGACCACCATGTGCTCTGGGAAACTGAGATGGGGATCTTTGGGGAAAGTGAAGTGCGAGGCAGGGAAGAGAGAGAGAAAACAATCTCAGATCCTGATAATGTTCCAGTGCTGGTTCTAGTAACTGAGTTCCAGCCGCCTGCCCACGCTTCATCACTTTTGACTTAAGTTAGCTCAAACGGTTCTCTGTAATTGTAATAAAAAGTACTAACTAACAAGTGTATATATTCAGTCATTTAATAAATAAATCCTGAGTACTGTACGCAGGCACTATTTCAGATGCTGGAGATATAGGAGTGTTCAAAGTAGACATGGTCTCTGCCCTCACTGAGCTTACATTCAAGAGGCAGGGAAACAGAAAATAGAGAAACAAGTAAATACATAGAATGTCAGTGGGGATTGGCACTATGGAGGAAAATAAAGCAAGCTCCCGGGGAGGGGCAACCCTACCGAAAAAATGACATAAAAGTCTGAAGAGAGTGAGGGAGAGAGCCTTGAGCCAGCATGCAGAAGAAGGGTGAAGGCCTGGGAAAGGGGGTGAGCTTGGTGGGTTCAAGGTACAAAATAGGCAGTGTGGCTGGAATGGAGTAACCGAGAGGAAGAGTAGAAGGAGACGAGGTCAGAGAGGTGGCCACAGGACCTTGAGGCCACTGGAAAAACTTTGGCTTCTACTTAGAGTGAGAAGGAAGCCACTGGAAGGATTGAAAAGAAGAGGGAAGTGATGGCCTGTGTTGTAAAAAGATCACTGTGTCTGAATTTCTTTGTCGTATATGATGAAGAAGTGCTGTTCAATTCTGCCTTTGTTTAATTTGGATGGTGTTTTTTGCTATACAGAAGAAAGACTGCGGGGCATGCAGGCTTCAAGAGTTACCATTCTTCCTCTGTAATTGTGTAACTCAGACCCTGTAAAAGAATTTTGCTTTTTTATGTGCTCAAAATATAATCTTTCCTTTTACGATCTCTTTCTTTATGTTTAGAATGTTCTTTTCTATAAATATCAATTATATCTTAATCTACATTTTCAAATAAAATTATATATCTTCTGGTTATATGGAAATTTTGAAGCCAAAACACCGGAATTAAGCTTGATTTTGTTGTTCTTTTCATATAACCAATTAAAAAAATATATAGCATCTGTTGAATAATCCTTCCTTTCATCTTGGATTGTGATATTTATCTCAAATACATATATTGATAGATTATTTCAGGACTATGTTCTATTCTGATGCCTTCATTTTTCTTTTGATTCTTATGTCAATATCACAACATTTTAAAAATTGGGAGTTCTGTGCTATATTTTAATATATAGTGGAACATAAAAATCTTGATTTTTCTCATCAGTTTATTTGTCCATGTGAATTTTAGAATCACGTCCTCAAATTCCAACAATAAAACAAAATTCCACTGCAATTTTTCAATGGGATTGGCTTCATCTTATAAATTAATTTGAGAAGAATTTGTCCATCCTTTACGACACTGCAGTTTTTTCAACAGGAATGTAATCTACTCTCCATTTATTTCAATCTACTTATACTGTCTTAATAAAGTTGTGGTCATATAGTTCCTGTATATTCTAGAATGTTTTATGCTTTTCTGCTGCTACTATGAACATAATTTTTTTCATTAGTGTCCTAAAATTAATTATTGCTGTTATATTGGAAAACTAAGCATAACTCTAGATATTTTACTCCATTCCATTTTATTTTGGGGGTTTCCTTCTTTACTCCCAAGTTTACTTATTAAGTACTTTCTACTAATAAAGATTTTCAGAAAGAAAGTCTTCACATTTTCATTTGGTTATCTGTTTTGTAGTCTCAAAACACCAACTAATGGAAAACACGGTTTTGTAGTCTCAACACACTACCACTAATGGAAGCTCTTCCTTAAGAAGTCTAAATTTCTTCAAGATTTTTTTTTTGTTTTTCCTGCATGAATTCAGCAGATAGCTAAGTGGGATCCTCATACTAGTAACCCTAAAGCCTGTTCTTTTTCAAGTTAACTTACTATGATAGATTTGATGATTATTACTAATTTATAATTATACAACAAATGCATGAATATGTCTGCTTATAAAAAACTAAATATTTTAAATAAGATTGAAGTCCCTACTTTGTCCTTATTCTCTATCCTGTCTTCTCCAGAAGTAACCATTCTTATCAATTTGCTAAGTATTTTTCCAGAACTTTTTCCAGTACATTTACTCTCAGGAAAGATGTAGAATTTCTCAAATTTAGTTTTTCTTTCTATTATTTAATACACAGGTATTGTCAAACTGTACATATTATTCTGCAGTTTACTTTTTTCACTCACCTAGATGACAAGGAGAAATACCCTCTGAGTACTTATTAGTACCCATTAGTACTGCCTTCTTCCTTGCTGCATGGTATTCCACAATATGACTACACTAGTGGATTAGCCATCTCCTATTAATGGGTATTTAGGTTGCTTTCCAATCTTTTGGCAATCACAAGCAATGTTGTGATAAGCGTCTGTGCGCTTGCTTCCTAAGGTTGATAGTAAGTGGTGGAATATCAGCTGAAATATTCTGATTTCTTCATGGGTTCCTAACCTATTTTCAAGGTCTTGGATCATTTTCAATATTTTTTCCATTATGAAAGAGTGAAACAACATTGAGACCCAGAGCGATCCTCTCAGACTTGAACTGGTTAACAAGCAGATTTTGGCCGGTGTTTTTTTATCGGGCAGGGTGATTCCTGGAAACCTCATGTGAGCAAGCGGCTGCTGTTTATTTTTTACCCTGTGCCGTTTGACTTGGAACATTTCTGAAGTCATTCAGTTCCTGCACATCTAAATGAATGACTGTTTCTGGGTACAGGTTGGTTGGTGGTTTTAAAACCTGGACGTGGGCCTCTGTTTTTGGAGGACTCAGTTCTGTGTACTGTGTTCCTCCCTACAAGGGGGCCTTATGTAAGGAACCATTCATTACACCTCTCAAATGGGCCATAGGAGAGAAGCAATTTCACTCCAACCCACTAGTTATTACTATAAGGCATGGGCCTGAGTTGCAATCAGTGAGAGAAACATTAGTCCTACTCATTTTGCTTGGTCTAAATTCTGCTCTCCCATAGCTCATCAGTACAAACCACCCTAAAATACGCCTCACACCTGGGGTACCCTCCTTTCCTTTATACATTTCTTTATCCGATGCCATGCATATTTGTTACATACCTACCATTCCAGGCAAAGCATTGAGTAGCCTATATGCCTGGACTGATGAGAGAGGATGATGGAAAAGAAATAGCCTAAAATAGCTTTGATTAACACAGAGTAAATTTCAACTAAACAAAACCTTAAGATTACCCGTACTTTGGAGTCAGATAGTTCAGGTTCAAATTCCAGCTTTATTTGTTCATAGTAAGCAAAGATTTACAATCAACCCTAAGACCTTGAGCCAGATGCTTAAACTGTTTGAGTCTCAGTTATCTCATCTCTAAAACGGATATGACAATATGTATCACACACAAAGTCGTGTGAGTATATAAGCACGGGGTGAGCTCTCAACCAGTGAGAGTTATCATCTTTATGGCAAGAATTTTGTATGAAATACCACCAGGTGATACTCTGGTCTCTGTACTGATTTAGGCCATTCTCCCATGTCATTCTTCTAAGGCCCTACAAGAGCCTGAATTCTCAAAGAATGATTCAGTGGGATTTCTCATACATTCAGGATTAAAGCAGGGAAATTAATCAAACATCTTAACAAGATTATTAACAATAATCCTGGAAAGACAGGCCTTACTTAACTCTGCCAAATGCTCCATTCCTGATTTATGGGTCTAGGGTATGGCATTCTCTGGGTGACAGCCCAGTCTGGTCATGACACTCTGCTGCTTCATTCCAGTCCATTCTGAACGAATGAGCCTGGTTTGTGAGATCTCAAATGATCTGGACTTGCTCTCCCTCTCCAGCCTCTCTTGCTATTTCCCTACCCTCAACACACACACACACACACACACACACACATTTGTATTCTACATTGCATTCTGATTCAGATTCTCTCAGTTACTCAAACCTAACATGCTCTCATCACCAGGCTGTTGAATACATACGCTGTTTTTTCTGCTTGGTACATTCCTCTTTAATTTGTTGCCTAACTTCTGCTCAATCTTTGTGTCTCACTTTATATGTCATTTTCTCTGAGCAACAGTCTTTGCAGTCTTTTTTTTTTTTTTTTTGAGGAAGATTAGCCCTCAGCTACAATCCTCCTCTTTTTGCTGAGGAAGACTGGCCCTGAGCTAAAATCTGTGCCCATCTTCCTCTACTTTATACATGGGAAGCCTACCACAGCATGGCTTTTTGCCAAGTGGTGCCATGTCCGCACCCGGGATCCTAACCGGATCGGACCCGGGCTGCCGAGAAGCGGAACATGAGAACTTAACCACTGCACCACCTGGCCAGCCCCCCCTTTTTTTTTTTGAGGAAGATTAGCCTTGAGCTAACATCTGCTGCCAATCCTCCTCTTTTTGCTGAGGAAGACTGGCCCTGAGCTAACATCCGTGCCCATCTTCCTCTACTTTATACGTGGGACTCCTACCATGGCATGGCTTGCCAAGTGGTGGCATGTCCGCACTTGGGATCCAAACTGGGAGCCCCGGGCTGCAGAGAAGCGAAACATGCGAACTTAACCGCTGCGCCACCGGGCGGGCCTCCCAGTCTGTTCTTGAAGACATGAATAAATAGGCTGGAACAGGGAAAGGACATGTACTTTTAGTATAGTTATCCGACCAATTTGTCCAAGCATAAAATTTATAATGGGGAGCTGTGGGAAGCAAGATCAACAAATGAGTTCATTCCAGATTAGAAGCTCTTAAACACTCAAATTAAGAGTTTGATCTTTATCCTGTGAACAGTGGAGAGCTATTGAAAGTTTTCACTCCATGAAATGACATGATTAAAATGTTTATTTAGGAATATTAATTTGGCAATAGAGTGCTTGATAGAGAAAATGAATAAGAAATTGCAGACTAGAGATTCGACTTGAAACTTCAATTTCCCACGTGTGAGGAAACAACCTGAGAAATAGTTGATAATTGTGAATTTGAAGAAGCTTTGTAAGCTTCTCAATGGTGAGAACCAAGTCTTATTTCTTATTTCTATCTGCTTCTCAGACTTACTCTTATTTCTATTCATCGCAACAGATACAATGGCTTGCATCTAACTGATGCTCAGTAATGGTTACTAAGTGAGTGCATGAAGTATACAAAAAAGGACAGATGCACAGGCTTTGGAAAGGAAGACTTGAAAAGAGTTGACTGATTGCTTCTGGAAAGGTGTCAAGTAGAAAACGGTCCTGTTCCTAGAAATAGGGGAGACAGGAAGAAGTTCCAATTTATGGAAAAGATGAGTCCAGGATCCACACTTTTTGTGTATCTTTATCCTAGAAAGGAAGGACAAAAAGCAACTCATTCTTAGAATATCCTTAAACCTGAGAAGCAAATCATAATATCCCCACTCTCCATCTACTTTTTTTCTTTTTCAAGGAAGATTAGCACTGAGCTAACATCTGCTGCGACCCTCCTCTTTTTGCTGAGGAAGACTGGCCCTAAGCTAACATCTGTGTCCATCTTCCTCTACTTTATATGTGGGACGCCTGCCACAGCATGGCTTGACAAGCAGTGCCATGTCCATACCTGGGATTTGAACCGGGGGATCCGAACCTGTGGATCCGAACCAGCGAACCCCAGACCGCCAAAGCGGAACGTGTGCACTTAATCGCTGTGCCACCGGGCTGGCCCCAATCTCCTTCTACTTTTAATGGCAGGAAGAAAGTTACCAGATGGTTGAATGAGTTACAGTCATAAAGTCAAGAGGGACTGTCCTAAAAACAGAAGCCTAACCCCCTCCTGATGTGGTTATCCAGGGCTGATAACGTGCACTCTCCATACTTGCCCTAAAAAGCAAATCCTGTTTTTGAAGAAGAGCACCGTGACACCCGCTCTTCAACTTTCCATCAGGCTGAAGGAGATGAGATTCTAACTGCCTGTCATCTGGGTGAACAGCAATAGAGAAAGGAAGTGAAAACCATGCTGCTTTTAGTAGAATCCTCAGGTTGGCTTCAGGGAACGTTCTGTTGGTTAAAGAAGTGAAATGTGGTAAAAACGGTTGACGTATAACTAAGAGAAAGGATCCGAGTGGAGCCCGGTGAGATGTCGTCCACTTTGTGGTTAAGTAAATGGCATTCACTCTCCATGCGGGTTTGATGAGGGCCTTTTTTTTAAGGCATAAAGATGTTGACTTTCACATATACTTGGCCTGGGGTCTGTGGACATTGCCTGCCTGCTGTGAACCATATGCAGCCTACCCAGAATGCCTCTGGAACTCCCTTTCCCCAGAAATGCCCCAGCTGGGTCACCCTCATGCTAATGAGACTGGCTGTGTGACGCATTTGTGGGCCACAGCTATTCGTTCACATGCGAATATTTATAGAGTGCCTAGTTATATGACGTTGTGCTAAGTCTACTGGAGGTGGGAGAGGCCCACAAATACCAATATGGATAAAATATTCTCTGAGCCTGAAAGAAGCTTACGATCTACTCAGGCAGACAAAATGCATCACCTGAAAAGAAAAACAGTGCAAAATTTTAATACAACATTAAAAGGGGTGTAGTGTCCCGAGATACTAGGCTAGTACTTTACAATGTGTGGGAAAATCAAGAGGTGTCTGGGTTTGTAGGACAAAGACAGAGTTCACTTTTTGTTGGAGGGAAGATCTTATGGAGGAGGAGAAAGTTGAGCTGGACGTTTTTGCTGTTACAGTATCATCCAAACCTGGCCTGAGGCTGAGCTAAAAGATGCTGAGTGAGTCACTGAGAGATAAAACAATTAAACAAGAGACTGCTTAGCTTGCACAGCCCGACATCCGGTCTTGAGGCCTTTTCCTCTGAATGGCTGGTTGTTCTGATATTGCACAGACTCAGCCTTTACTGTTTTAAGACTTTAAATGTACTGAATTTACTGTTTAAGGATGAGTATGAGCTTTTAGTTGTCATGATGAATGACTAGTCAAATCTCCAGATAGTTGACCAACAAATGGAAGCCATCTCACCCTAGATTTCTGGATTGTCACAACACCTCGGGGAGGATCCCAGAGACAAACAGAACAGGCTACACCTGATGGGTCACCCCAGTCTAAGATCTGAAACCAGATAGGGAGGTCAAAGGCTGTGGCAGCCTCTTCTCGAGAGCCTTGGTGGGGAGGAGAGGCTCTGAGGAGGAATCCGAAGAGTGTTCTCTGCTCAGTCCCACCTTCTATAAGTGGGGAAACACAACTTGGGGTCTAGAGCTGTGTGAAATTGCTCATCTTCTACTCTAATCCAGAAACCATGAGAAATTAAAAATCCAGTACAAGCCTTCTAGCACCATGGTTGT
The DNA here is from genome assembly GCF_021613505.1 of Equus quagga. Classification (NCBI taxonomy): domain Eukaryota; kingdom Metazoa; phylum Chordata; class Mammalia; order Perissodactyla; family Equidae; genus Equus; species Equus quagga. Next base: position 13,862,818 of record NC_060281.1, read on the forward strand.
TAGAGATCCTAGGAGATCAATAAGGCCTTTCTATGTAAAGCCTAGGGCAGTTGTTCAGCCTAGTGACAAAGGGCATCCCAGGTAGACAGTACGGTCTGAGATAGGCAGAGCGAAGGGAGGGATTTCAGATACAAGGGCAGATCCTCAGAGGCAGGTACCACCAGGCCTCTTGTCCATCAGCAAACTCTTTTTCACTCAAGTTTCATCTCCTCTTGAAGTCTTCCTTGCCTGTGTCCCCTTTGAGTCACCATGGTTCTCTGCCCAACCTTCTATAATTGCACATCACCTGGATACCCACCTGAATCCCTCCTTAGACAGTGAGTTCACGGGGGTGAATTCATGTCTTAAGCACCTGCGTATTCTCTGTGCCTATTTCATGCCCCATATATCAGTAGGATTCAATAAAAGTTTATTGAAAGAATGAGTCTTCAGGAATAATAGCTGGCAAAGCTGTGGCCTAGAGATGCATTTCCCAAACTGGGATTTTCAGAGTCCTAGAGCTTCAGAGAGGTGTCTTGGGGACCCCCATGAGAATGTGGGAGAGAGTGCTCCCAAGGGCCCTTTATCCTCCTGTAACTGTGTTTGACCTGAGTGGCTCTGCTTTCGTCTGTTTATTTATTAAAGGTCTACATCTGGTTGTGTTTGAAAAAAGTTTGAAAACTGCTAGAAAATCCTGTAAGTGGAAGGAGGAAGAGTCTTTGGGACTACACGGTATAATGTCAGCAGGATATTGTTACAACATAAAGAGGAGTCAGGCCACTCAGGAGTGTCCGAGTATGGTCACAGCCTCAAGACCGATTGCAGGCCAGAGGAGAGAAGACCTACAGGAGAAGGAGAAAGGTGGCCAAAGGGATCTTGTGGGTCACTTCTCAAGGGCTTCCCTTTGGCCCTGGCTCTGGACCAAACTCCTTAATATAGCAGACAAGGCCCCATTTCCTTCTCTTGCTCTTCCCACCCCCTTAATCTACATTCCAGCTACTCTTCTCTCAAATGCAACGTGATCTTTCTTGCCTCAGGATCTTTGTACAGGCCATTCCCTCTGCCTGGAAAGTTTTCTTCCTCCTCCTCTTTTCTTGGCCAGTCCTTCTTCAAGTCTCCATTGAAATGTCCCTGCCTGACATCCTACCTCCCTCAACCTAGACCAGGATGGGTCCTTTATTCCCTGTATTTCTAATATAGTCTGCTTATCACAATTGCAATAATCTATTTAATGTCTGCTTCCTTTCCCCTAGATAGAGTGTGAGTTCTGATGAGAGAAGGATGTTCATCACTATAGTCCCTGAACCCAGCAGTGTCAAGCAGCTAGGAGGTATTCAATGAATTCTTAACAAAAGTGACTGGCAACCTTTAAGGTGGCCCCCAATCATTCCCACCTCCTAGTATTCACAGCCTTGTGTTATCTCCTTACCTTGAGTAACTTCCTTCTAAAACATAGAATACGGCAACATTGAGGGTATGTCATTTCCATTATTATGTTACACAAGATTGCAACTTCCATCTTGCTAGTTACCTTCTCAGCTTACATGCTCTGATGAAGCAAGCCGCCATGTTGGAAAACTCATTTAGCAGGAAACGAGGGTGGCCTCAGGAGGAGGTGGGGCCCTCAGTCCAACAACCGGCAGGAGCTGATCCTTGCCAACAACCACATGAGCTTGGGAGTGGATGCTTCCCCAGTCAACCTTCAGATGAGATCCCAGCCCTGGCCAACACCCAGATTACAGCCCTGTGAGAGCCCCTGAAGCAGAGGACCCAGCAAAGCCCTGCCCAGACTCCTGACTCTCAGAAACTAAGAGATAAGAAACGTGTGTGGTTTTCACAGAGACGGAGACTGGATTGGTGGTTACCAGAGGGGAAGGGGGGAGGCAGGAGAGCAAAAGGGGTGACTGGGCTCATGTGTATGGTGATGGATGATAATTAGTCTTTGGGTGGTGAACATGATGTAATCGCTCCAGGAATCAAAATATAATGATGTACACCTGAAATTTATATAATGTTATAAACCAATGTTACCTCAATAAAAAAATAATAAAGCATAAACTAAAAAAAAGAAATCTGTCTGGTTTTAAGGCACTATGTCTTGAGGGGCATTTTTTTACAGAGTAATAGATACTAATAAGACAAATAAGTGAATAAATCAGTAACTGAATAAATGAAACTGAAGACCTCACCAAAGGTAGGAGAACTTAAGACTTGGGGGAAGTGGACAGAGGTGGTAAAACAAAGATAATTGTTAACGCTTCCTGTTTGATTATGTTTCTCCCAGCTACAGAATTGGAAGGTGAGATTTGAGGGGAAATTCTTCCAGAGTTTTCAGAATCAGAAATTCACCAGGTCAGTGGACATTTTATATGCCCAGGCACTATCTGACATCACTCATGAGAATTTGTGTTTGTAGATGAGTACCAAAAATACATCCTTGGTGATGCCAGTTTGGACCCAATTTATGTCAAAATGTACAACCTGGCTTGAGAGGTCTTTATTTGAAATGGCTGTATCTTAAATCTTGATCCAAGTGACCCTCTCAGAGTGTCTCTGTCTCATGTGTACTTGGCTGCAAGAAGAGTCTCATGTGACTTAGAAAATGGAAACGGCATTAATAAATTGGAACGGGTCACTGGGCCTTGATTGTGTTTATAGTCCAGATGTAAATAATATAAAATCCTTGATAGAGCTATAAATTCCAGCTTTATCCATAGCTCTCATAATTGATCATTTCCCAGTGCATTTCAAAGTGCCAGCTCTCACTTTTTCCCTAGATTTATTTCCTTGCTTCAGAGTGATAAAAGGGTGCAAAAAAATAGTGATATACTTCGAAGTGTGCATTCGTGTTCCAACATCCAGTTGTAATGGAGGTCTGCAAAGAAGTTCTTTTTCTACCTTCTGAAATCTCATATTTTTCCTGCCCAGTTACACGTGGGAAATAGAATTGCTTATAGGGTTTCCCTTGGGTTGGGCTTGTTTCAACAGGCACAACTAATTACTTTATCACCACGGCATTGTAACCTGCCCTAACATTTAAAGTTTATTTGCTCTCAAATAAAGGACATTTGTTCTTCCCGTTATTTATAATCATTTTCTTAATCTTCTCCTCACTACTGACTCCCACTCAAATTGCTCATTCTAAAGAGCTCATGTTTGCTCCGTAGAATACATAACTGAATCTAATGGCATGATGCTCCTTTGTGTGTATCCAAAAAGAAAGGGAGAGGGCCAATTTGAAGAACTCCGAATGGTTATGGAGTACCTATTTGAGTTACAAACTTTTTAAAACCACTATTTGCAGAGGGATGCATTACACTATTGCTTAAAATGCCCAGCTTCTGCACAAGTTGCAAGACCAAGAGTCTTAAAGCTGCAGGCTTAGGGGCCCCTGTCAAGAGGTAATAGGTCAGAAATTAAGATAAAGTAGCTGTGAAGTCATACTGGGGCTGGAGATCTACACACATTATGCTCAGGTGGGCTGAGAAAACAGTGTTTTCCTTTCTCACAAGCCCTCGCCCCCTGAGCCACCTTAGTCTGCTGCAGTAACTCGAGCGATCCTTGAGGAAAATGCTCAGTCTTTCCGACTTCATCACCCTCCCTTTGCTTCCACAGGATGGGATTGGGAGGAGGACTGTGTTAACTGACTCATGATAGCACTAGAGTAGACAGATTCCGGAATCCAAGAAGTGACCCTGGATGCTCCTAGCCCCACTGTTGCCCACTGATCTGGGCACTGCCCTCCCTGCTGACCTTCTCACACAGCTGGGTTGACTGCAGGCGTGCTTCAGCATCCGGCCTCTTGGCCAGGGTTTGGGGGTGATTTCTGGCTGCCTGGGGTCTCCAGCCCCTTGCCAGTGTTAAGCCCCTCTAAGCCATGTCCTCTACGTAGCCCCTGGTGTAGGGATTAGTCCACGCTCTCTGCTGTAAGGTCGTCTCCCCTTGTCACAGTGAGCCACTCCCAACTCAGCTACTTTCTCTCCTCTCACTCCATGAGGGAACTTCAGGGCCCCTCATACCATATGGGGACAGAGACAGTCACTGTGCCACCACATTTACTTAGGAGTGGCCGTCTCTCGGTTTGGTGCAGGGCAGGCTGCATGGCAATCTCATTCCAGAGTCCAAGCCATGAATGAAACAAACAAAACAAACAAAACGCCCCTGTCTTTGGCGTTCCTGTCCTAAAGCGGAGAGATGGAGAACCATATAGTTCACTGCCTGCTGCTCGATTTCCTCTTCCCACTAGCTATTCAGCTAAGAAGGGGAACCTTTCTTTTCTTTCCCCCTTCTGAATACCTGAGATCTCCTCGATGTCATCTCCTCCCTTCCAACTCCAGCCTGAAGGCAAAGACCTAACGACTGAGAGATAGCACCCGAGAAAGGCCCGCTGACCCATAAAGGAACTAATTCAGGGGGCATTTCAAAAATATTATACCTCTTCTGTAAGTCAACAGGAAATATAGCACCCGATTTGGAATGAAAATGGTAACTTGATTTTGTAGAGACACTTAGAAATTTATTGGATGTCAAATACATAATAATGAGCTTTCTGCTATGTGCTGTGTGATTCCATTTACATGCTATTCAGGAAAAGGCAAAAGTACGGGGACAGAAAACAGATCAGTGGTTTCCTGGAGTTAGGGGTGGGGAGACGAGTTGACAACAAAGGGGCATAAGGGAACTTTTTGGAGTGATGCATCTTGATTGTGGTGGTGGTTACATGATTGTACGTGTTTGTTAAAACTTGTAGATATACACACCAAAAGGGGTGAATTTTATTGTATATACATTAGACCTAAATAAACCTGACTTTTACCAAAACATGATGAATTTTCACATTCCCAAGATTATACCCAACATGTATTGAGCATTCACTAACAACGCACTGCCCTACCACTTCGATTGCGATAGCCCATTCAGTCCTGCCAATAACTCTGTTTGAAAGGTACTGTTATTATCACCTCCACCACATTGATAAGAGAACTGAGATCTGGAAGAGGTAAGCAACTTTCCCAAGACCACACAGTGATTACAGCTGGGATTCGAACCCAGATCTGTCTGATACCAAAGTCTGTGGGTTTCAGCACTATGTCATACGGCCTCTCAAGATAAGCAAGTTTAGGCTGATAAATATTTAAGAGGTAAACTTGTTTATGCTTGCCTGTAACTTACCCTTCTTAGAGTCTTTTCTGGTTCAATCACATGTTCTTTCACATGTACCGCTGTACACCCCGCAACACACGCATCCCAGGAACATATTTCTCTGGTTGCCCCAATCCAACATCCTCACTTAGACTGAGAGACCCATTCTTGTCAGCAGCCTGTAGTGAGCTAAGAATGAGTCAGCTCTGGGTGACCGGTGGTTAGGAGGATCCTTGGAAAATTCTAGGGAGTTGTGTGGCCCACGATAGCTCCAAGTCCTAAACTGTCCCCCAACCTATACTCTAAACGGGGGGTCTTGCAGTTCCAACCAGACACCACTGCAGCCTAGCGTAACAAAGATGGCAGACTCTTCCCCTGCTTCCTGAGGGTCCGCTTCTCAAATTTGCATTCGCTTGACTGGGGTCTGAAAACTCAAGCTCGTGCTGCCTCCAACAGCCAATGAAGCTCTGTTTTCACTGGCTGCTGACACTAGCACAACCGGGCAGTCAGGACAGGATGTCCGAGAGTCCTCCCCGCTGCTTTCCTCTACAACAGACTGCTTTCCATAATCAATTATGGAGCTTGATGTAGGACAGTAGTAAGATATGGCAAACTTGTGGGAACTCTGGGCTGGTTCTGGCCAAGGGAAAGGGGCGCCTAGCTCCCCATCTGGTCCTCTAGTTCTCCCAACGTGGTGTGTCTGCTGCAGAGCCCACTTACTGTTAGCAAGGCGGTCAGGGAGTGCACTTCATTAGGGCTTTGAGCACGTGCTGAATCCACTGCAGGGGAAATTTAACGGCTCATGTATCAATTTGCTCGGCCAGGGACTTTGGGACAGAGGTAAACAACGCAAATATGCTGAAAGGGCTATGATCCACCCGGCAAATGCCACCTTGTCTTTTCATCTTATCTGCTTTCTTTAGGGAGCAATTTGTTCCTCCAACACTGCTGGTGAGTCACTGATGCCCAAGGGGTTGGAGGAAGTTGCTCCGAAATGGAGGGAAGACCACCTAGGCCACAGTTTAACTCATCTGTCATCAACTTTTGTGGGGCCCCTGGACCAAAGGGCATGGCTGCTTACACTGGGCGATTTGAAGGCCTACCATCTCAAAAATGCACTTGTTTCTAATTCTCACTATTAAGGGGATCTATTGGTACATTTGGTCGATTTATGATGAAGACGCTAAAGGCCAGGACAGGTTGGGTAAGTTTCGATGGGACAGTGAAAGGGAGAGAGCTCTGGGAGTTGGGGCAAGGTTGCAGATAAGGAGCCTTCCCTGAGCTGATAGAGAGCCGCAGACAGGTGCTCTTGAAGCCAGGGACGTCTTGACACTGAAAACAGAAGATCAAAAATAGTCGAGGACATTCTTAGGAGACAAATTTTGTCTGCCGGCAGTCTAGAATAGAACCTCTCGGTGCTACTCTAAACTGTTATCAGTTGTTTGTACCTCTGTATGAAAGATCTTTTCCTTTTCTCCAGAGGAAGCCTTGAAAATACTGGACAACTGATGGGAAGGGTCATGGTCAAGGGAATGAAGAAACTAGACGAATGAAGACTGGAGACAAAAAGAGCAAGTGTCCCTTATATTTACCTCTTCAGCCCAAGCACGAAGGATAAAGATTATTTAAAACTGTGTGGGACTAATAAAAAAGCAGTAGAGAGATCAGCTGAGATAGTGACACAAGGCCGGTCTTCATTCCTGAACGATGGGTGGAGGGACCTCAAAAGGGGGCCCTCCTGTCATTTTATTTCCTCCAACATTAAAAATCACATGCTTGAAACGTATACAGCCATCTAACATGTTTAAATATAAAAGACTCTTGCTTCATTTAGAGTTGTGCCTCTTTTTGCATCTTAGTAACATATTTTGTTGTTTCAATCCTCCTAAATCTTGTTGTTTTAATATTCTTTTGTTTTATTTGACAAACAGGTATTGGGTGACTGCATATGCAAACCTCTTTGCAAAGCTTATTGCTACCTGTGGGAAAGGATGGCAATTCCCTGAATTTGCTCTGTGTTCTACGCTCAGCCCATTATGAAAGAACCATTAGCGTATTCAAAAAAATGAGTACCTACTGTATACAAAGCACCGTGCTGGAAAGAGAGGACTCTGTCTGTCTGAAGTTATACTGCTCTAGCACTTTTGAAGATTGGGGATGTCTGATTTAAAGGAAATGCCATGGGATGCAAAACTGAGTTAGGAAGCTTCCATTTCCATGATTACTTCCACGCCCTCCAACCTCCCTCCCCCAACTTGCTTTTTCTCATCTATAAAATGCACAGAATCACAGTTCATTGATTTAGGTCGTCTGTTCATTGATTTGTAAATATGGATCAAGATGCCAGACCATCATTTATGCAAATTGGCCTTGGTCACAGACATGAAAACTAAAATAAATCAGACCTTGGGCCAGCAAGCGGTCAGCATGACCTCAGGAGGCAGAAACTGGGGGCTCCTCATAGGCCTTCTCCAGCCTTCCTTCAATGCCAAATAGTGAATCAATGCCGACCTGCCCTGCTGCTCAGTCTCCTCAACCCCAGAAGATTCTAGTCCTCCCCCTATCCCCAGAGGTCCAGTTATCTGCAGAGAGTACCAGCTCCTAGACGGTAAAGATTCCATTCTGGTTCCTAGTACCAGTGAAAAGACCTGTGAACTTTAACGTCCAAGACATTTCAAGTTTAGCCTTTAAAAAAAATAAAAGCCACATAGGTTTGTCTGTAGAAAATCTGGGAGAGACAGAAAAGCACAAACAACAAAGACAATTTGCCTTTAACCATGTTTTCTAGTAATTTCTATGCATATTTATCTAAGCCACCTTTAAGAATATATTTTAGAGCAAAAACCGGTAGTTTTAATACTATTGTTTCTGCTTGTTCTTTAAGATTGCCCAAGTCATCTGACTCTCCACAGAATTTTCTCCATCCTTTGCCCCACCCTCTGACCCGATCACATATAAGACCATTCTTGGCTACGGAGGAGGACAGATTACAATTCTAAATACATAGGGCCAGCCTGGTGGCATTGTAGCTAAGTTCCCATGCTCCGTTTTGGTGGCCCAGGATTCACAGGTTCAGAACCCCAGGCACAGACCTATGCACCACTCATTGTGCCATGCTGGGGTGGGCATCCTACATAAAACAGAGGAAGACTGGCACAGATGTTAGCTCAAGACAAATCTTCCTCACCAAAAAACCCAAAAGAAAGAAAGAAAGAAATTCTAAACACAGCATAACAGTCGTTTCCCAATATTTGGGATTATGTAAGACACTTCCAGGACATGAATTTCCTTATTTTCTTCTAGTTTATGATTTTGGAGGGGGAGGTGTGTATGGAGAATGCCAAGAAAAGGACAGGAGTCTTTCTGAGTCCAGAGTGGTCCTACCACAAGCAGCAGGAGCATGTTGGAAACAGACTCTCCCGCCCATCCCCCAGACCTGCTGATTGAGAATCTGCATTTTCACTAGATCCCCAGGGGCTGCCAAACTGTGCGCCTTGAGTCTGAGAAGCGCTGGCCTGGGAAGCCCCTTTCCGGCCTTTTTCAGGTGGTACTGATTGTCTGGCTTGTACATCACTTTCACACCTCCTTGATGTTGAAACTAGCAGTAAAAATCCCACCTCCGTGGGAGTAAACACCTTTGGCTCCAGCCGCAGCTCACCTTCTTTCAGAAAACTCTAAATGTGTTGCCTTCTAAATGCCCTGAGAGTCATGGGATGCCCCAAATGGAAGGCAAGGGAAGAGGCTAACCATTTATTTTGCCTCCCCCTCAAAGTCCATTCCAGAGTCAGAGCTGTTGTGTTCGAGGCCCCTCAAGTCAAAGTAAATTATTCACCCACTGGGGGACCAGAGAGAGATTCACAACAGAGCTCTTTAAATTCTGTTGGAAAAAAGATCAACAATGTCCGCCCTTCTCCCACCCCTCGCCACCAGATCTGCCTTTATTTCCTGCTCCAATGATTCATTTAACCTTCGCTCTGCCACCAGGGGGCCCCAGGAGGCACAGGCAGGGGGCACGGATTGTGAGGACCCGAATCGAATCAGGCCAGCTTGGATCAAGGACTTTGAGCGCAAAGCTGCCGATAGAAGGAGAAAAAGAAGGGACAGAAGCCAAAACAGTCGTGTCTGTCTGGGCTGCCAGCCACAACCATGGGTGGCATCAGAATGTATGTCACACCAGGCTGGGCAAAGCCCCAGAGGGCTGCTTCGATTAGGCCTGCGCTCGTGATCTCAGACTGGGAGGGTATTCCCAGGCAGCCGTCTGAAGCCACCCGTGAGGAACAGAGTTCCCGCTTCTAGGACTGGCTGCACCCATGCGACGTGTCTCTCTTCTCTCTCTTCATAGACTTGATAGGTGTCACAAAGCGTTTGTGCCCTGGCACACACTCTGAGTACTGGCACTGGGTCCACCTCTCCACCGCCCCACCCCCCCAGCAGCCTGAAACCATCCTGCTGGCACCCAGCCCCGGCAGTGCCTATCAAGCGCTCCTCTGGCGCCTGCCTACTCCCGGGCCTGGCTTCCTAATCTCTCAGGGACTGATCTGCAATTCCTTCCACTGGAGCATATGGGACACAGATGGAGTCCAGTGCCTGAGACAACAGGGGAAGGATGAAGGACGGCTCAGGATGGCTTCTTCCTGACCCTTGGGGAACTTACAAATAGCACCCAATTCATCCTGGCAACCCCTAGTTGTCCATAAAGCAAGCAACCACAGTGGTCTTTTTCTTTCCAGACTTTATAGAACACAAGTGGTTGAACACTCAGGCCCTGGGGTTGCAGAGACCTGCCTCCAAATCCTGTCTCCCCATCACCAGCTGGCTGATCCAACCTTACTTTCTGAATTTTTAGGGCTCATTTTGCACCTCTCTAAAATGGGAAGACAATCCTGCCTCCTGGGTTATCATGAGGATTCAACGAGATGCTGTACAGAAAGTGCTCAGCATGGTGTCTGGCGCTCACTGAGTGCTCAGTAAAGCGTAGCTGTCATTGTTGTTATTATTATCCCCTAAGAATGGACGGCAAGTCATGCCAGAGAACCTACCAAGTCAGCATTGTTGCCCAGAAGGCCAGGGTTTCAGCTCTGGCTCTACCTTGCATTAGCCCTGTGTGCCTCAGTTTCTTCGTCTGTCAAATGTAGATGACGCTATCGGGCTTTTTGTCCTTGTGTCATTAATGTTACCGCTGCTAACTAGTTCCAGGCGCTGCTGTAAATGCTTCTCCTGTTAATTCATTTCATCCTTCCCACATCCCTGTTTGACAGATGAGGAAACTGAGGCCCAGGGGTAACATGCCCAGGGTCAAGCAGCTAATAACAGATGGAGCTGAATTTCCAGCCCAGGTGGTCGGCCCTGGAGCCTGCGTTCCTCCCTTTCTTACCATAAAGAATCAAGTGGTATAATGATCAGAAAGTGCTTTGGGAGTGGAAAGCACTATACAAACACTAGAGATTGTTGCTATACATTCTCACCTCTCAGTGCCTGGTCTTCAGTTGGGATCTGTGACCTCCCCTGGCAGGGCATGGAGTTGGGGGCTACTTTAGGTTTTCCTGAAGCCTCTTAATTGCTGGCTGTTATGAGTTGAATAGTGTCTTCCCAAAAATATATGTTGAGGTCCTAGCCCTTAGTACCTCAGAAAGCGACCTTATTTGGAAATAGGGTCTTTACAGAAGTAATCAAGTTACATTGAGGTCATTAGGGTGGGCCCTAACCCACTATGACCAGTGTCCTTATAAAAGGGAAAATCTGGACACAGACACGCCCAGAGAGAAGAGCCTGTGAAGTCACAGGAGAACACCACGGGAAGACAGAGGGTTGGCGTGATCACCTCCAAGCCAAGGAACACCCAAGGGTACCAGAAGCTGGGAGAAAGGCATGGAAAAGATCCTTCTGTGCCTTTGGAGGGAGCATGGCCCTGCCAACACCTTGATTTTGGACTTCTAGCTTCCAAGACTGTGAGACAAAAAATTTCTGTTGTTCTAAGCCGTCCAGTTTGTGGTTCTTTGCATGGCAGCCTGGGAAGCGAGTACGCTGAGATCCAGGAAGGTGGAGATGAAGGTGAAGAAGGGAGTCGGAAAGTCAAGGCTAAGGACGGGAGATAAGAGGATGCTGAGAGGAGCCAAATACGCCTAGGTGTACGAGTGTGTGTGTGCACACACGTGTGCACGTTTTGACGGTGTGAAAAGTGATCTGCGAGCTCACCAAGCCTGGAGATCACTCCTCTACAAAAAGATCACATGAGAGGCAAAATGAACATTAAATCATATTCCATCTCCACCGAAACAGGTAAGAAAGACATCTTCTCTCTGAGATCATCTAATTGAATCCACCAGCTTTGTTCTGCAGCAGAGGATGTGGCAGGCAGGGGGAGCTTCCCAGACCCCTTCAGCCGTGAATAACAGAGTGGGGTTGGAATGAGAGTTCTGACTCCCAGCCCCGTAGTAGTGCCATTCTGTCACACCGAGCCTCAAGGGCTTATTTTTGGTTGGCACACAGGAATTGACACTTCCTCTTGCCACTTATTTCTCAAAATTACATTCTGGTTCCATTTTTTTGGTAAGGAAACGTTTGATTGAAATATAACACACATACGGACATGTGCGCAGATCACAAGTGGACAGCTGAGTGTGTCTACATCTGTGCCAGCAGTTCCCAGACAAAGCATAGTACATTGCCCGCACCCCTGAAGACCTCCTGCCCCGCTAGTCGCTAAAGCCAACAAAGGAACCACTATCCTGACTTCGAACATCGCAGATCAGTTTTGCCTGTTTCTGAACTTGATATAAATGGGACTTCACAGTACTCTTTTGTGTCTGCCTTCTTTCACTCCACATTATGTTTGTGAGATTGGTCTGTGTTTTGCATATGGAGTAGTTCATTCTCACTGCGACAGAGGATTCCACGATTCTGAACCAACTCAAGAGGAGCACAGAGAGAGAAGTGTCCTGAAATGATTCAAGCTGGTCCTTAAAAAACAGTTAAAGCTACCAAATTGCTGAAACAACAACAAAAAAGTTGTTTATCTTTACAAATTTGGATCCAATTTATTAAAAACCACTTTCCCAGATCACTGCCTAGCCCTCCTTTCCGTCCTGTTTTCCTGGATTCCCACAGCGCCAGCTGTGTCACCCTGGGCTAACCCAGTCTAGACGGATGGGACACGGTTGGAGGTTAACTAGCTGTGTTCCACCTGGCTGAACCCGTCTTGACCTCCGAATATCTCAGAGCTAAGACTTGGCCAGTAGGTTCTGGAACCTTCAGCAGCATCATAGCCACCTTCACGCACAGTCAGGGAAGGTGCCTCTCACGTCTGAGATTTTGGAGTTATTCCCCTTGTCTGAAATGGCCTCAGGATAAAGCTCCTGCAGCCTCAGGCCAGCCAGAGGCGGAATGGAATCTGCAGAGGGGATCTGGTCGCCTGCCCAATCCCTCTCCTTGCAACCACTAAGATTCACTCCCACAGCTTTCGCAGGCTCTGGCCTTCATTCCCAAGAGCAGCTCGGCTGGAAAGGGACTGCACCCTCTTCTCTCATCCTTTCCTTGCCAGACCACAAGTAGCCCTGATTTCTTCATGCCGACCAGTCTTCCTGGGGTCTCCCTTTTCCTGGTAACAATGACCTAATCCCCAAATGCAATTTTAAGGGATTCCCGAAGCAAACCAGCAGGACTGCCGTCCTGAGCCCGAGTCCATATATGGTACAATCCCTGAACAGCGACAGGGGTAGTGCTGAGTGTAATGCAACACAGCTGATTCACCAGCTGTCCTTCTCCCTCCCTAAGCTGGGCCAGCCCACTCTAGTTTCCAGTGACATTAGCACTGCGCCCATAACAAAAGGTTAAGACAGCCCAAGTGCACAACTTTGTGCCTTGGGGAGGCAGCAATTTCGTTTTCTTTCTTTCTAGGCTCCCCAGTTCCTGGGAGGCTATCCTTTCTAGAATGTAATAGAATAATAATAGAACTGGGGCTTTTGCTTCAGTACTGCTCTTATTGTGGGCATGGTCGGGGGAGGCAGGGGAGAAGACAGTTATAACTCAGAGGCTTGCTCAAGGCCAGTCGCCAAGGACCGTTGAACTGGAAGCAGATAGGGCCCCACCCTAACACTGGGCAGAGTTCAGTATTCACAGTCCTTAGCTGGAGGCTCGGCTAGTCTTTGGTCTCCACCCTCAACTAGTTTTTATTTATTTGGCCTTCTGTTAAATATGAGCAACGGAACTAAGAAATTCTCAGACACAGGAAAGAACATTGAAGTCTGGGTGACCAGCTCTATTCAAAGCTCATTAGTGGTAATATTGTTCTTTCTATTAGCATCCTCCTCACCATCCCAGTGGCTATTAAAAGCAAAGCACTATACTAGACTCTAGCAGTGGTGTGCTGGAGCCAGCTCAAACTCTCAGGAAATTTGCTAGCCGACTGTTAAGCACAACAATTATTGCAGATTGTTACATAAAATTTAAATGGAATGAATTAGATTTAAACAAAGGTAATAACTAGTCAAAACATTCGCTTCCAAATTATTTTACTACATTTTACTGTCGTCTGTGCTCTCAAGGTTATTCACATCTGTTGTATCTATATGATGGAAATATCTAATGGTGTTCTTCTGCACATCTCCTCCCAACTCCTTGCTCAGTAATGTCACGCTGGGAGCCTGAAATCAGCCATGATGGGAGTATTTACCCCTTGGAAAACACTGCAAATCAGAGCTTCTCCCTCCCTGGCTCAGAGCCAGTTGTTACCTTGACCAGCACTCCACTGATTCTGCAGGGGTCAATAAAGAATGATTCAGGGACCTGCCCAGTGGCACAGTGGTTAAGTTTGCACGTTCCGCTTCTCGGCAGCCCGGGGTTCGCCGGTTCAGATCCCGGGTGCAGACATGGCACCGCTTGGCAAAAAGCCATGCTGTGGTAGGTGTCCCACATATAAAGTAGAGGAAGATGGGCATGGATGTTAGCTCAGGGCCAGTCTTCCTCAGCAAAAAGAGGAGGATTGGCATTAGTTAGCTCAGGGCTAATCTTCCACAAAAAAAAAAGAAAAGAGAAAGAATGATTCACTCCCTGCCCTCAAGGTACTTATAATGCAGTGACGCAGACAATTCCTTCAAGACTTGAGTTGGGCAGTGTCTCCTCTAAAACGCCAAACCGGGGAGTGACAGGATGTGGGCTTTGAAGGCAGAGAGACCTACATTAGCACCCCAGTTCTGCCACTTACTGGCCATGTTACCTTAAATAAGTTACCTAATGTTTTCTGAATCATTTGCCAGATGGGATTAATAACAAGATTGTCATAAGGATTTAATGGTAAAGATATAAGAGCATAGAAAGGGCATTTCTGATTGAAGGACCAGCACAGAAGCATAAAAGAGGAAGGACTAGTCAGAGGCTGACCAGCAGTCTAGGATATCTGTCTATCTAGTTTAGTATGTCTAGGATATCTGGATATTAACCAGATATTAACCAGTCTAGTATATCTAGGATATCTGGATATTAAGATACACCAGAAACACCAAGATGGGCAGCGTGCCGGTATGATGGGACCCTGGAAATGCAGGATTGACAGGGAGGAAAATGCTGAGGCCAGATGGGACAGGACTGGAGAGACTGAGCTGCCATGAGGGCAGCCAGCAGTCCAAGTCAAGTTTGAAGGGCACCGCAAGTTCAGGCATAATTCAGACAATCATCTCAACCAGGAGGTAAAATCTGGCAGGCAGCATTATGGACTATGAGGGATCTGTTCATCTGATACTAAACTCCAGCCATAACCGGAGAGATAGAGGCCTTGCCTAGCCCCTAAATAGGGGCCAGCAGGATCTAAGCAGGAGGTCTAGGTTAAATAGGCAAGGTTGATTCAGTGCTCAACATTGTCATCAAAAGGCCAAGCTCCCCCTCTCTTCACTCCGATATTCTCACCACTATTCTCAGGGTCAGCTCTTACTCTTGGTGTTGATGTCTAGTGGTAGTAAGACAGTTGCCACAGCTCACAGCACCTCAATCAAAGTAGGTAGGAGCAGGGCAAGCCTCCTCAATATCTGTCTTTTTATCAGGGAGCAAAATCTTTCCCCTAGATCCCAGCAGATTTCCCCTTACATTCCATCGGCCAGAGTGGGTCAGATGCTGGAGCAGGCAGAGCAATGGCCTCCAAAGATGCTTACAGTCTCGTCCCCTTGAACCTGTGGATGTGCTACCTTACGCAACAAGAGAGACTTTGCAGATGTGATGAAGGGCAGAACCTTGAGATGGGGAGGCTATCCTGGATTATCTGGGGTGCCCAGTTTAATCACATAAACCCAGCTGGGTGACAGAGATGGCAGCATGAGTAAAATTTGTTGCTGGTTCTGAGATGAAAGGGCTATGGGTAAAACCTGGAGAGAGACTGCTAGGCGCTAACAGAGGCCCCCAGCTGACAGCCATCAGGAGAGAAAGACCTCAGTTCTACAGCTGCAAGGAACTAATTCTGCCAACACCTCAAAGGGAAGGAAACCAATTCCCTGCTAGGGTCTCCAGAAAGGGAGTCAGCTCTGCAAACTTGATTTTAGCCCAGTAGACCCATACCTGACTTCTGACCTACACAACTGGAAGATAATAAATGTGATGTCTTAAGCTAAAGTTCTAGTAATTTGTTACAGCAGCAACAGTAAACTAATACACATTCCCACCCCTAAAGCCAATAAAGGTAGAAGAGACAGGGATAACCCTGCCTGGCTTAGTCCAATCAGGGATTGTCCCTGGGGATTGGGTGACAGCCCAAGTTCTCTGAGTGTGCTGGCAAGTGTCCATAAAGCAAGGAAGGAGGGAAAATGCTGAAGGGTTTGGAGCCAACAGGTAAGGAGTAGTACACACCAGTGGGCATCAGGTCAGTTCCAGGACAGACGTGCCAGTTGTTTTCAGCTGTCTTCTGTTCTGATTGGTCTCATCGTTAAACATTTTCAATATCGCCCATGGTTACAACCAGGAGGTCATATAGGCCCCCAGAGATCACCCCCATTACACCAGGATGCAGGCCTGGTTGGGAGGAAAAGACTCAGAGAATAAGCACACAGGTCGCCAGCCTCTGGCTGAGCCTCCAGAGCCGGAATCTGAAAAGTGCTACTTATTCTACATCATCCCATCTGAGATGCCCTCAGTTGTAAGATACGCTATTATTTCACAAACTGCTGTGAAAGAAAATGTGCGGCCAAATGAACAATGATGTGCCATCAATTGGGAGATCAACGTTAAATGAATAAGATGTTAAAATGAGAAAAAGGATGCCACTTAGAATCCACCCAAGATGCTACTAAAAATCTTTCACAAAAGGTAAAGGGTTAGCTCTTAAGATGCTGCCAACTCTGTCAAAATGGGCAGGCGCGGTACTCATGAGTTTCTAGGGAAGAGAGAGGCCAAGGTGGGAAGGCAAGAGTGTGTCATGGAGCTCCCTGAGGCCAAGCTAAAGGATGTGGACTTCCTCCTGCAGGCAATGGGCAGTCACCGAGGGGTACCTGGCAGGGGAGAAGGACATCTCTGATCATAGGACTCCTGGTATCTGAAATAGTATTTACAACTCCATCTCATATCAAAGTGTAAAGTATTACTTCTCTCTTACCCAAGAGAGTTGGAAGGGAGCAACTGCTTGAGCTGAGCTTGACTAGCACTGGTCAATGTGGTCACCTGTGTTACCAATGAGGACACGCTCAACGGACAGCTCTCTTTTAATAAGGAACTAGAGTTTACCCATCCTGATATGCGGAGTCTGTGTGTCCCCCAAGTCATTAGGTGACAGACAAATGTTCTTTGCACCCACCCTGGGACTCTGCCCTGGGGCCCAGAGGGGCAGCAGGGACTGTACCAAAGGCCTGGTCTGGACAAAGGGAAACGGTGCACTGATGGAGCCTTCAGGGGTCACTGAAGATCAGTTTTGCCATGGTCTTCCCCCCTTTACGTAGGGTGGGCCTGAGTCCAGAAAATCTGGAGATCTTTCTGAGTACCTTTATTATTAGGGGAAAAAAATCATAGCATCACCATGCGGAAGTGCCCCAAGAAATCACCTCATTGCTATAATTTTTTCTGATTTGGAAATGAAGACTTGAAAAATCAGTGAGGCTGGCCTGAGGTAACCCACCACAGGAGGGGCAGAGCTGGGCTGGAATCCAAGTCTCCTGCCACCCCAGGGCATGTCGGGAAAGGCAGTGAGGCGATGCTGGAGGCACACCCTGGGTCTGCCACTTCTAGCCTGAGGTCTTGGGCAAGTTACTTAATATCTCTGGGCTTCCATTTGCTGGCCTGTAAAATGGGGCTAGTTATAGTACCCCCTGCAGAGGGTTGTCGAGAGGATTAAATAAATAACTCATGAGAGGGGCTTAAACAATGGCCTGCCAGCTAGTAATTGCCCCATAAAGAGTGATTGCTGTGGTTGCTATTCCTCCGTGCAACCTGAGGCTGCCTCCATCACCTTATTCCTGCTATCAAGCTGGAGGGCTGAACTTTGAGACCTAGGGACTGAGGCATCTGTGGAATTTGCTCCCCTTGCTAATCTGGCAATGTCAACAAATCATTTCTGTTCAACCCGAGAAGAGCCTCAGGAGATGGTAGGTCACGGCATGGAACAGTTTCTTGGGAGGGCACAGAAGGCTGGATGGAGGGAGAGTCGGCTGCCCAGCTGGGGAGAGGAGGTGGCTTTCTGAGGCTGGGGAAGCCAGCTGAGTGTGGAGGGCAAGGAGAAGGGGCGCAGGAGCCATGAGGCGCCGGGGTGGAGGCACTTGGCGTGGGAAGGGAGTGCAGAAGGCCAGGACAGGGGATGTGATGTGGGCCTTTGAGGCTAGAAAGGAAGAGGCTCAGAGCCCATGAAAAGCACCATTTTCTGTGGCGCTCAGGAAAGGCCTCTCACAGGGGATTTCCTACACAGGGCTCCAGGCCTTGGCTGCCTTCCCAGGGAAAGGTGGTGTTTGTCGTGGGGAACTTGCACACTGCCCAGCTTTAGTTCAGTGACAAACAGTGCCCACTCCCGTCTCTGGCACTGCCGGTCTGCCTGAGCCTTGTTCAGCTGGGAACAAAATGCTCTTTGCTTGAACCACACACTTCAGATGTCTTAATGCAAGTCAGGGACACTGAGGTCAGGGCAGTAGTGGAATAGAGGGGAACGAAAGCTGTGCATCAGCCTAGTGTGAGGAGAGGTGGGAGCCCTGGAGGGCATGCTCTGAAGACTCGGAATGCTCTGAATGCTCGGAAAGAGGGGGCTATTTCAAAGGAATGGGCCCTTGGTACAGAGCTTTAGCGTGGCTCTAAGACTGCTGGCCAGCCCCAGACCACTGGTCGTGCTGACATGGCTGGTCAATGGACCACAATGCAGTTGAAGGCAAAACCCCTTTGGAGAGAAGAATTTCAAAGTTTTTTTTAAAAAGCACAATCAACTCCCTTTTCCTCTTTTTTCCCAACCCCAATCAAACAGTACAGTATACGCTATTGAAAAATCACATCTCACAAGCAGTGTGCACTTTCTGACAGAATCTGCCAAGATTTCCGATGAGGCTGATAGAAACGTGTTCCATTTTCATGTTGTATAATGAGTAGATGGAGTCCTTGCACGTCTGTTCAGGCAAGATAATGATGAGATTATTACTAGAAGCATTGTGCTGCAAATATAATCTATTTTTTCTCTCTCCTACCCTCTGCCTATATCCAGCCTCACTTCTTTTTCCTCTCTTCTCTCTTTACTGTCCTGTGCCACTTTCTTCTCATGTTTACTTTCTTGCTCTCTTTTCCTCTTCCCTCTTCATTTCTTTCCCCACCTCAGTGTCCTGCCCATCTTGTAGAAACTGTGGGACAAAGCGAGGAATTCCCACCATCTTGGGAGGAGGGGCTACTGAGAAGGCACGGTGGCCAGCGGCTAGCTGCCTGAGATCAGGAGAGAAGAGAAGGTTTGAGTCTCTCCTTGCAGCCCTAGCGTTTCCTGTGTAAAGGGCCCTCTCCCACTTGTCAGCAAGAGTCCTTCAGCCCAGTCAGAGAAACCTCTGGACCTGCCCTATGCCCAGCATCCTCAGCAAAGCATCAGGAGAGACAGCAATGTGACCGGCTAATCCTGCCAAAGAGACGACAGATGGAAAGAGTTTAATGTATTTAACATCCAGGAATATTTTGCATCATGACTGGATGCTTTCTTGGATACATAATTGACTTATAAAGAAATGGAATGTTTACGTTGGAATAGCACAAAAAAATCAGAATTTGTGGATGAATTTCAGGGTCAGGGGGAGCCTTCCTTTTGTTTCTCAAATCATTTATTCATTCATTCGTTTTTATCAAGAAAAATTCATTTAGCACCTACTATGTGGCAGGGAATGATCTCAATGTTAAGGCACATAGAAGGAAAGCTATGATTCTTGCCTTTCAGGGCCTCAACGTCTACCCCCAGGCAAAGTTCTACCCAACCTACATATAACTTTGGTCTTGAACATATCTCCTGTGTGGAGCAGAATTTCCTTGGGGCCCCTTCACTATGGAAATTACCTTGGGCACCAATATAAAAATGGAATGGTATGGATTCCTGCATGTTGATCCAATAATCCATCCACCCATCCACTCTTCCACACATCCAACCATCCACTTGTCTAAATATCCATTCACCCATCCAACCATCCACCCACTCATTCATCTAGCCATCCAAGCGCTTATCTATCTACTTACCCATCCAACCACCCACCCATCTGCTCTTCCACCCATCCATCCACTTATCCATCCATCCGTCCATCCATTCATCCATTCATCCGTCCATCTGTTCACTCACTCATCCATCATCCTTCCAAGCATGGAGTAGGAGGTCAGTTATCAGTTCAGAATGGAGCAGGGCACACCTAACCAATTATTGTGGTAGAGATCTCTGCAAAGACAGAACCCCAGCACTTGCATGTAGTGTCCACACCTGGCAATTCACAAGTGAATGGTTTCTGAACACTGGGCTGTGATCTGAGAAACAGAGAAGGGGTGAGTTTCAAGGACTGGTAACAAAGGTTCACAGGGAGGTGCTTAAATTTAACCAAGGTAGTGTCCATATTTCTCCCTAGTCTGAGAGAGCTGCTCAGAGAAGGCAGGCACAGCAGTCAAGCAATGGCAGTTCCTGAAAACCTTCTTTCCAGAGTTCTTTCCATTGAGCTGTTCCTCAGTGTGATGGCCCACTGCATCACAGAGCTGCCACTCTGATAATTATTGTTTTCTCCTTGAACATAGAAAAATGAAGGATAATCATGTGTGTGGGCAGTTTAAGTTCCAAATATACTTTCCATTGAAAGATGCCCCCCAAATTGGAGAACTCATTGGAAATCAGTGCTCCCCTAAAATGTCGTATTCCAGTATTTTTCTGGTTTTGGGAATTCTGACTGAAATGTACTCATTTCTAATGTCAGTTTGAATTGTGTCTCTTTTTAAAATGCCCCCCCCTTCCCATCTGAATATCAGGTGGCAGATTCATTAGTCGTCTGGAATTAATCCGTCCTAGCTGAGTGAGAGCTGGAAAGAGGAAGTAGGGTCCAGTGGTTAGAGCCCTCAGCTGTCAGGAGTCCTGGTTCCCACGTCTTTCTCTGCCACTGAGTCACTAGCTGACATTGGACAGCAACTTGGTTTTTCTGAGTTATTGTCTGTCAGCTAAAGGAGAGTGGGCATGCGATGAGGAGCTGGTCCTGGGAGCACTGGGCCAGGAGGGAGAGGCCCTGGTCCTGGCCCCAACTCACCAAATCCCTATGAACAACAGGAAGTTTCTAGACATTCCTCTTTTTGTCTCTTAAACGAGGGGTGTGGATATCTGGTCTTTAAGGTAGTTTCTAATACCTGGAATCTTAATTCCACTTAGTCTCATGCTTAGGATATTTAATACCTGGAGCAGATTGTTTTTAACACTCTGCTCTTGCACACAGAAAAAAAAATTTGGGGGGTCGGCCCCATGTCTGAGTGTTTGAGTTCACGCGCTCCGCTTCCACGGCCCAGGGTTTCACTGGTTTGGATCCTGGTTGCAGACATGGCACCACTCACCAAGCCATGCTGAGGTGGTGTCCCACATAGCACAACCAGAACGACCTGCAACTAGAATACACAACTGTGTACTGGGGGCCTTTGGGGAAAAAGAAAAGAAAGAAAGAAAAAAAAAAAGAAGATTGGCAACAGATGCTAGCTCAGGTGCCAGTCTTAAAAAAAAATCGAAATAATCACGACACACGACAAGAAACAAAAACAATAATGCCATTTTGTACCTTGTTTCATTGTCTTAAATTTTAAATGCAAATAGAAGCTGCAAGTGGTCACACAGAATGACAGAATTAAAAGTAACAAGTTCTGTTTCTTCATCTTTAAAATCACTGTGCTGTCATGGTTTGTTTCAAATTTGTGGTTCAAATGCAAGACTCCGCAGTACCATAGTGTTGAGACATGACTGTGCTAGAAACAAGCTCAGATAATCCACTGGAATATGAACTTACTCAAAACAAATGTGTGCATCTGAGACCACACGTATCAGGGGTCAGCTGTGTATATGAGTTCCTAGGATTAATGTGCATGTAGAATGCAATGTTTATTAAAAGATAAATAATAAAAATGTGCTAAGTTGAAACTTACATACATATTATTAAGACCCAACAGTAACCCAAGAATAGTTTAGAATTTAGACCAAAATATTTGGGGCAGGGGAGTATTTTTATCACTAACGTTGTTTAGAATTGCCATGGTGATAATAAAAAAGCAGACCAATTGTTAGTTTTATTGTTAAAAAATTTTTTTATTTGGAAATAATTTTAGATTTATGGGAGAATTGCAAAAATAGTATAGAGAGGCCACATATACCTTTCACCCAGCTTACATAATCATGGTGCATTTACCAAAACACAGAAATTAACATTGGTACAATACTATTAACCAAACTACAGACTTTATTTGGATTTCAGCAGTGTTTCCACTAATGTCCTTCTTCTGTTCCAGGGTTCAGTCCAGGATACCACATTGTGTTTAGAGTTTATCATTGTTTTAAAATTCTTTACAGATCTTGCAACTGGTTAGTGCCTGAGGGAGGCTGACCGCTCCCACTGCCCTGACCTCAGTACATCACCGATTCCACTAAACTGCTGTGGTATTGGGAGTAAGACCCGATGGCTGTGAAGTCTCATCCTCTGGTGGAAGGTGCCGTGGAGCCTGATGTAACATGCTGGATCTCCAGAGCATGAACACTCCACTTTATCAAGCTGGAGATCCTGCAGCCAGACGCTCCAACAGTGACTGTTAGGAGTGAGATATTTGCAACTTTGTGTGCCTCATGTACAGAAACCAGAAAGCAAGGCTTGTTTTGGGCCAAAATGCCACATGTCCTGTGAGGCAAAGAGGCAAATATATAAAGAGTGAAAAGCCCTGGAAACGTCACGATGCAGACACTGCTGGTGCCTGCTCCACACCAATTCTCCCCTTTTTTGTTGCTACTGGAATTTTGATTTTCTTGAGGTACGGGGTAGCCAGGATCTTCAAAGGAGGCTGGAACTCTCCTCAGCCCATCTGAGGATGGCTTCGTGGTGAAGTTAATCCAATCATGTCAGTTCCACTCACCTTGCCAATGACTGCTTTATGAATGGGCATGCGATGCAATTCTGGCCAGGGAGGCATAGGAGAAGGCCAGGATTTCTGAAAAAGTTTTCTTCACTCTTCAAAATGTCCTTCCCCTTCTTGTCTGAATTTTGGGTCTTGTTGTATGAAGGACAGAATGCCTGGAGCTGTTGCAGCCACTCTATAAGCATGAGGGATAAGCCTGAGACAAAATAAAAACAGAGTGGCAAAGTGGTAGGATAATGAGACTCCAGTCTTCGATGGGTCACTTACGCCTGGGAATGAACTAACTCAGGACTTCTCGTTATGTGAGAAAACACATTTTCCACTTGTTGGGGAGAGTGGTCACATTTATACTGCCCATGGCAACCGCATCTTTCATTCAATCATTCATTCAACCAACACTTGATGAGAACACAGCATGTGGGACTCTTGCTCTTGGTGCTGTTAGAACATGAGGATGAATGCTAGATTCCTGCCCTGAAGGGATACACCATCCAAAGGGGAGTAAAACTCACAGGAAAACACAAAACACACTGATTGCAGGAGCACCTGCTGCTACCTGAGAGGTGTGCACATTACCAGCCTAGTGTCCTGAAGACAGCTTTGTGAAGGAAGAGGTACACACTCTTGATCTTGAAGGATGGTTACCTTTTAGGCAAAGGGTCATGGAACAAGGGCCTTGCGAGTGGAACACAGACACAGAAATCCAAAACTACAGAGTCTGTTCTGGAAAGAGGGGCTAGGCCAATTTCGTTAACAGTTGGTGTAGCAGAATAATCAGCACCACGACTGGACAGGAGGGGACAGATGGTGACCACCTGGTCAGAGCCAAGCTTGAGGAAGCCTGAAAGGCTACAGTATAGTCCAGCAAAGGGAACCCTGCGCTGACCTGCTGGTCTGAGTCCTGGGTCGGCTACCCGCTAATTACATGGGTCATCCACGTGTCTCAGGACAGCTCCATGAAGGGGCTGGTAATAACGGTCTTGCCTCCCTCTCAGGCCAACTGCGAAGTGCAGTATGAGCGCGAGAGGTTATTATCTCCTCCACCTCCAGCCGTAACTAGCTATCACCATTCTTAGGTCCTTGCCCCAGCCTCTGAGTTTCCCTTCTTCCTCCTGCTGTGGGAGCGGCCTTGTAGTCTCCTCCTTAGTTTCAGCAAGGACCTCCCACAGTTCTAGGATTTTCAGGATTTCTCTGTCTCTCTCCTGAGTGTTTCCTCCCTGTCTCCAAACATGTTCCAATTTCAAAGATCAATAAACTTAAAGATCCTTCCTTAGATTCTTTATATCCCCCAGAACACCATCCATTCCCCTTTTTCTTACCAAATCTCCCCCGTCCTCTTCTCATCTTCTACGCTCTGGTAAGCCCACTTCCACGTTCAGTTAAGAGTGGGCTCTCAATGGCACAATGCCAGCACCCAGGGCTCCATCTCTTCTCATCCTGCCTGGTTGAACCTCCCCCCTGAAAGGCATGTGTCGTGGCCTCCTCCACCCCCTTTCCTTTCCCTTCCCCCTCCCTTCTCAGTGTTGGGGCTCCCTAGGACTCCACCGACCTTGGGCTTTTTCTCACTCAGCACACTCTTCCGTGAACACTCCCTTAACCTCATGGCTTCAACAGTCCCAGTGCAGACGAACCACAAACACCCTGAATTCTGGTTTTCCCTCCGTATATCCAATCCAACAGTTTCCAACTGTCCTGTTGAGGTGTACATTTGGATGTCCCATGACTCCTCAAATCCAGTTTGTTCAACGCAGAGGCCATCTTCTCCTCTCTTATGCCTCCTCTTTCTCTGTTGTGCCATACATTTTTTTAATGACCCCACCGTCCTTTATGTCATCCTAGCTTAAAGTTTTGACTCCTCCAACTCTTTTTCCTCTTACATGAAAGCACTCAACAAATCCAGTTAATTAACCCTTGAAATGTCTCTGAAATAATTCACCTCTCTTTTATTCTTATTGCCACTATTCTTTGAGAAGTGCTTCATTTCTTTACTGGGCTGTCATAATAGTTTCTCTGGTGGTTCTCCTGACACCACTCTATTTAAATCAAAATGATCTTTTCTATTCCTGATAGTTCTCTCTCTAAAGACTGATTTGGTCATGCTTAAAAACTTCCCATTCCTTGGCATTGTTTGAAGAATAAAGTCACAATTCTTTTTAAAAAATGTTTTTTCAGCCTTATTGAGGTATAATTGACACACAAACTTGTAAGATATGTAGAGTGTATAACATGATGATTTGATACACGTATACACTGAAAGTCACAGTTCTTCATCACGACATTCAAAACCCATTATAATCCAGTTCCATCTTAACTTTCCAAAATCCACCTCCTGCTCCTCTTCTGCATTTTCTGTCAGTAAGATCCTACTAGACAAAGCCCAACCCAAATATTGTCTTCCCTCCCCCAGACAGAATTAAGTTTCCTGTCCTTTGCACTCATAGCGTATATATTTCAAGTTGTTCTTAGAGTCACCATCATCATACCAAATTGTAACGAAGCCTCTGTCTCTCCTAAAAGATTGTAAGCTCCAGCAGGCTTCCTAGTTACCTCTTGCTGCATAACAAATGGCAAGATTTAGTGGCTTAAAACAGCAAACGTGTGTTATCTCACAGCTGTTGTGGGTTAGGAATTTGCCTGGTTCCGGCTCAGGGTCTCTCATGAGGTTGCAGTCAAGAGGTCATCCTGGGCTGTGTCATCTGAAGGCTTGACTGGGGCCGGAGGATGTGCTTGCATGGCGACTCACTCACAAGCCTGGCAAGTTAGTGCTGGTTGTTGGCAGGAGGCCCTGGTTCCTTGCCGTGTGGACTGTCCATCAGGCCACTTGAGTATCCTCACAACATGGCAGTTGGCTTCCACCAGAGCGAGTGATGCAAGACAGAGAGAAAGGAGAAAACCAAAATGCCTTTTATGGCTGAAGAGAGGAGTATCAAAGAATTTGAAGACATAATTTAAAACCACCACACACAGGTTGTCTTATCTTTCTGTCTCCGGTAACAGGGCACAGTGTTTGGTACTTGGTACGTGCTTAAGAGACGCCTCTAAGGGATTGACTCATTCAAGGGGGAGGTATTTGAGGCAGGGAGATCCATGGACAATTAGCGTGGGCCAGGTGAAGAACCTCAGGGGTGGGAGTCAGTGGGAGAGATTCTGAGGTAAGACTTCCTAGGACTCCATCACTGATTTGATGAGAAGGCTCCAGAAGAGCTCCATTCGGGATTGAAGATGGTTTTGAAACCAGAACTTAGAGATAGCTTTGATGACTAAAGTAGGCATCTAGTACTTCCTCCATGGGGTTTCAAGGTGTTGGAATACCAAACTACACATCTAAGAATGTTATACCTAATTGTTCAATTCATTTGAAAAGGCCCAGAGCTGGCAGTCAGCAGTACGAGCACTGTCAAAGCCATTCCCTCTGCTCCCGGTTTCTCATTTATAAAAGTGCAGGGTATAATACCTCACTATTTCCCAGGATTCTCAGCATAAACTCTTAATGTTAAAAGGTTGACAATACCCTACCTTTTGCAACACACCACCACAAAACCATCTACAAATGGTCATAGGGAAACACAGGGCAACTACTAGGTTGAACCATCTGGAATGCTGGTATTCCAGTTTTGACCTATAAGGCAACCAGTTTCATAGGGTTCCCACGCATAGATGTGGCTGTAGTTTGAAAAGCTGAACACGTTTTCACAGACGGAAAACTGAGATGCTCCAGAGTTCTTGATCTTTATATTCCTGACAAAACTAAGGTCCAACTTTAAGAAAGGTCAGTCTTGAAGTTAAGTGAGGTTTAGTCCAACATAGGCATCACTCTCCCACTTCCTTGAGTCAGATAAAGGAATTAAAGACCAAAGACTGTATGCTAAATACTGAACAGTCAAGATACTTAAGAAGTAAATTTATCTAGGAACTCCAGATAAGTCCAGTCTCAATCTCATTTCACACATTGTGCCATTTTTAAGAAATCATATTTACTTAAAAGAGAAATAACTGTGGACCTAATAAAAAAGGGAATAGGAATTAAGTAGTTCATTTCATATTTCTGTACCTCTAGAAATGATTAGTCGACTCCCTCATTACTGGTAGGATTAAACCCAATATTTGCTAAGATAAATTAATTTACTGAAAGACGTTTTGTCCTTTTCCAGAAGTACTTTTAAAACTTAATATTAAATAGAAACTTTTAATGAGAACGTCCCTTTCTTCTTCTAGTGCTTATTCCGCCACCGCTAGATCAATTGGGTGAGTCGTGTAAAACTAATTTAAACTGCGCCCCGCATCCAGTTCCCCTTTGGAACGCAGGCCCCCCCAGGGCAGTGTCTTTTTTGTTCGTTTGCCGCAGACGCCAAGCAATCCGAACCGTGGGAGCTCTCATCAATGCTCGGCGAGCCGTCCATTCATTTCGCAGCCGTGCAGGGCGCTGTGGCCGGCGACAAGGCCGCCTGCAGCCGCCCTCCCTCCCCCGAACCTGCGCCGCTCCCGGCCCCCCGGCCACCGCCCGAAGCACCGGGAAGATCCGGCGGCCCGGCCACCCCCGCCCCGGCCGGCCGCGGCCTCCCGGGCCCTTCCTTCCCGCAGAGGAAGGAGCGGACGCAGAGGAGTGGAAGCGCGGACCCACTTCCTGTCCGGGCCGGGCCAGGCCGGGCGGCGGCCCCGCGGCCTGCTTCCTCGGCGCGGGAGGCGACCCGGCCGCAGCGCGCGCGCACGCGGTGGGGCG